>NC_073398.1:2989741-3169396 GCF_028641065.1 Leucoraja erinaceus
GTAATGCTGAGGCTTTATAAGGTGCTGGTAAGAACACATTTGGAGTATTGTGAACAGTTTTGGGCCAGCGGAGTTTTGTAAGAATGATTGAATTGGGTTTCTTTATTTGTCATTCAAAAACAAGTTTAAATAAAGTTTTGTAACCAAAAAACAGTTAACTCATCAATCAATCAATCAACCTTTATTGTCATCTTGCAAAGCAACAATTGTACAGTGCAAAATGAGAAGACGTTTCCCAGGGAATACCGGAGCATCGCACATGAAACTTAAAAACATTTCACACATAATAACAGTAAAAACAATCCAGCCCCTGATGAAACAGTATATAATAGTTAAAAGCAGGTAAAACAGCAACATTAAAATACAGTAAAAACAATCATTAAAATGTCCAGGGCAGCTGATTTGAGTGGCCAGTGCCAGAGTTATTAAAATGTCAGTGCCAAGCCGCAGAATCAGGTGACTGTGAGTACAGAGTGACTGTTTAGCAGCCTCACAGCCTGTGGCAGGAAGCTGTTTAGCAGTCTGGTTGTCCGGGCTTTGATGCTACGGTATCTCTTGCCTGATGGCAGGAGATCCAGGTGTGTGTGGAGAGAGTGCAGTTTATCAACAAAACGCTAGCAACAAAACACACGTTTAACACCATTTAACACAAACATCCATCACAGTGACTCTCCTCCAGGCACCACCTCACTGTGATGGAAGGTAAAAAAGTCTTATCTCTTCCTTGTTTCTTCTCGTTTCTTGTTAAGCAGTCAAACTGTTGCGTCGAGGCTCCTGATGTTGAGGCCCCCACCAGGCGATGGAAGATCCCGCGGTTGATTTTAAGCCTCGCTGGGCGATGAAAGGCCCTGCGAACGGGCCAATTCAAGCCTTACGATTCGGGGCTGACGAAGCTGCTGTTGTTGGAGCTCCCGAACATCAGCCGCCAACCAGGAACCTGCGAGCTCCCGATGTCACAGTCCACAGGGCCCCGCAGCCAAAGCCTCCCAAGTCGAGTCGCAGCCACAATCGCAGCGCAAACCACAACCTCCAAAGTCAGCCAGCGACTCTGTGACCGGAACCATCAAGGTCGATTCCAGTTGGAGGCCGCCAGCTCCTCGGTTTTAGGCCGCAGCGCAAACGGAGACACGACACGGAGAAAGGTTGTATCTCCATTGACGGAAGAGATTTTTTAAAAGTTCTCTCCCCCCCACCCCCCATTATACACAACTAAAAATAGACTAAAACATACATCGAACATTAACTATGACAAACAAAGAACAAAGACAGACGGACTGCAGACGCAACACCGCCACCATTGATCCCAGGAGTGAGTGGGTTCACATACGATGAGCGTTTGACGGCACTGGGCCTGTGCTCGCTGGAGTTTAGAAGGTTGAGGGCGGACCTCATTGAAACTTACCGAATAGTGAAAGGCCTGGATAGAGTGGATGTGGAGAGGATGTTTCCACTAGTGGGGGAGTCAAGGACCAGAGGCCGTAACCTCAGAATAAAAAGGACGTACCTTTAGAAAAGCGATGAGGAGGAATTTCTTTAGTCAGAGGGTGGTGAATCTGTGGAATTCATTGCGGAGACCAAATCAATCGATATTTTTAAGGCGAAGATTGACATATTCTTGATTGTGGACAGGTGTCAGGGGTTATGGGGAGAAGGGAGGACAATGGGGTTGAGAGGGAAAGATAGATCGGCCATAAATGAATGGAAGAGTAGACTTGATGGGCCGAATGGCCTAATTCTGCTCCTAGAACTTGTGAACATATGAACTCATGAACATCTCTGGAAACCAGGGTCCAAATCCGAAACATCGCCAGAGATCGGTGATCTCCAAAGATGCTGCCTGACCCACGGAGTAACTCCAGCACATTGTGCCCTTGGTGCGATATTGCGTCTCTTCCGAGATATTCCTCTGCGGTGACGGCTAGGACTTGTGACCCAGCCAGAAACTCCAGTGGCCAACATCTGTTCCCACACTGGAGGAGCCAAGCAGCGACAGCCTGCAACGTTTCAAAGACGCAGGCTACAAGAATGATTGTGTTTATGTGTCAGGCATGTTATTAATGCCCGGACATCAGAACTGTAGACGTACCCGTGGTGACAAAGGGCGGATTCCACTCTGCTTAATGCTCAGTTAACTCGCAGCAACAGCAACAACGTGTCGAATTACAGACCCGGACAAAAGGGTTTAATAAGTGTCATACTGTTATACTGTGTCATTTAAAATGGAAACTTTATACACTCCCAGACTGAATAGAGTATTGAGGAGAGGTAACCAGAGCTGTCGGTATGTTACTTCAGTCTTTCAATCATTTTCTTTTTGATATAGCATTTATATATAATTGTGTTTTTTTTTTAAACAGTTGAACCTTTTATTCCAACACTTCGAATGGACGGCCACAAAGAAAACAAGGAAAACATTAGCACGTCCCATAAGAGGCAACAAAACTACAGGAAGAATGACCTTAGTTTAGAGATACAGCACAGAAACAGGCCCTTCGGCCCATCGAGTCCGGGCTGACCAGCGATCCCCGTACACCAACACTATCCTACACACACACACGAGGGACAATTTACAATTTTACCAAAGCCAAGTAATCTACAAACCTCTGTGGATGTCTGTGGAGTGTGGGAGGAAACCAGGGGTCCCGGAGGAAACCCACGCGGTCACGAGGAGAACGTGCAAACTCCGTGAAGGCAGCACCCGTAGTCAGGATGGAACCCGGGTCTCTGGCGCTGTAGTGCAGCAACTCTACCCGCTGCGCCACCGTGCTGCCCCCTCTGATAGTTTCCTTGATGTTTCTGTCAACAAAGCTGTGAGTAGAGAGTTCAAATCAGGACAAGATGCGTGTGGTGGTTTTACTGCTTTAGTGCGCTTACAAACAATGAGCTGCATTGATCGCAGTGCCTTACAAAATGTCAGCTGATCCCAAGTGTTAACAGCTGACTGAAGATTCTGGAAGTGATTTACTGGGGGAAATTTGGCGACTAATTTTAACACAACAAGATCCAATAACCACTTTTAGTTTTAGAGATACAGCGTGGAAACAAGCCCTTTGGCCCCCGCCGACCAGCGATCCCCGTACACTAATATTATCCCACACAAGATCTTCTGCTTGTCTACTGCACAAGCGCCAACAGCCTAGCGATCTCATGCAGGTTACTCTCGCATGGGCACTGGTTGTAAAAGGGTGATTTAGATGTTTATGTGGACAAGTTTGGTGAGATGATCCATGTCCAAGTTGGCGAGCTGTGACTTGAAGAGTGACAAGGATGGTGCACATCTGGTGGTGTCAGGAAAGATGTTCCACTCTGGGGCAGTCCATGGATGTAGTGACTGGAGATAACTATTTGTGTTTGCTCTAATTCTTGTATAAATAAAGTGACCTGAGGCCAGTCTTGTAGAATTCTGGGTATTGGATTGAATGGGGTGAGATATGTTACTGGGGATGATGCCATGAGTGTCCTTGTATACAGTACATAAGCGGGCTTTGGTGCATCTGGACTCCAGCGACTCCCAGCCAAGGCGATTTAACATATCAGAAACACTGGACTGTCTTGAGCAGTCGTTATAGACAAACCTCTGAACATTGCCATGTGTCGCAGATGGCGGATGTGCGGGAGTGGGCGCCGTCTGTGTATGGCAGCCTGCCCGCAGTCCGTCTCTACAGCTTTTTTTTAATTTTATTTTATTTTAAATCATGTTAAAAAATGTTAGTGGAGGTTTTCTATGTGGGGGGTGGGGGTGGTGAAGGGGGAAACTTTATTTCTTAGTCACCTACCTGGTTGGAGAGGCAGCATCACTCCTTCTTCGCCCTGTCCTCGTGGCCTACCATCGAGAATGGAGCGGCGTTTCCTGTCGGGACCGGCCGGGACTACAGTTTCGGCGGCGGTGGCGCAGCGCTGGGATACCAACACGGAGCGGGCGATGCCTTACCGGGTCGCCGTGCGGTAAGCTCCGGAGCGCTGTGGCTGTCGATCCCAACATCGCGGAGCTGGGGCTGCGGGCGTCCGGCCACGGGCGGCGCTGGATTTGGAACGCCGTAGGGCCAGGGATCGAGTTCGCCGGGGTCGGAGCTCCAACCGGCGCGGCCTGAGGACTACTAGTGCCCCAGTCTCTGGGGAGGAGGCAGCCGCTGCAGACTTTTCCAAGCCGCTGAGGAATGTTTCACCCGACGCCAATGTTCCATCTTGGGAAAGGGGGAGATGCAGCGAGACCTGGGTGTCATGGTACACCAGTCATTGAAGGTAGGCATGCAGGTGCAGCAGGCAGTAAAGAAAGCGAATGGTATGTTGGCTTTCATAGCAAGAGGATTTGAGTATAGGAGCAGGGAGGTTCTACTGCAGTTGTACAGGGTCTTGGTGAGACCACACCTGGAGTATTGCGTGCAGTTTTGGTCTCCAAATCTGAGGAAGGACATTATTGCCATAGAGGGAGTGCAGAGAAGGTTCACCAGACTGATTCCTGGGATGTCAGGACTGTCTTATGAAGAAAGACTGGATAGACTTGGTTTATACTCTCTAGAATTTAGGAGATCTTATAGAAACTTACAAAATTCTTAAGGGGTTGGACAGGCTAGATGCAGGAAGATTGTTCCCGATGTTGGGGAAGTCCAGGACAAGGGGTCACAGCTTAAGGATAAGGGGGAAATCCTTTAAAACCGAGATGAGGAGAACTTTTTTCACACAGAGAGTGGTGAATCTATGGAACTCTCTGCCACAGAGGGTAGTTGAGGCCAGTTCATTGGCTATATTTAAGAGGGAGTTAGATGTGGCCCTTGTGGCCAAGGGGATCAGAGGGTATGGAGAGAAGGCAGGTACGGGATACTGAGTTGGATGATCAGCCATGATCATATTGAATGGCGGTGCAGGCTCGAAGGGCCGAATGGCCTACTCCTGCACCTAATTTCTATGTTTCTATGTTTCTATCTTCACGGCAAGAGGGCCCTGAAAATCATCGGACTGGCTGCACGGCCACAAATGGGCCCCGATCGTGGGTGTTTCACAGAGGAAGAGGACTTAACTTTCTGGTGCCTTTCCCCACAGTGGAAATGTTTTGATTCTGCTGTGGGGGGGGACGTTTGTGTTGAACTCTATAATGTGTTGTGTCCATTTTATTCACTTTTTTTTAACCTTTTTCTATGGTTTGTATGTATGGAAACTTATTATTTAATTTATGTAAAGCACTTTGGTGTCAATGCGAGTTGACTTAAAACGTGCTATATAAATAAAACTTACTTACTTACTTGTTAAGGGTGTCAATGTTATTGTTCCGGTGAGGGTCCCATATTGTCTGGCAATATTCCAACTGAGCGGACAAGTGCTTTGTACGCTTCCTCCTCAGTTGGTTTGTAACCGGATAAGTTTCTCCAGACAAGGCCCAAAGTTCTGTTTGTGTTTGAGCCATTCTGGTTTATGTGTGTGTTCCAGCTAGGCCAGACGCGAGTTCAACTCCCAGGTATGGGTGGCGATCAGCTTCTTTAAGCAGGCTGTCTCCCATCTTGTACCCGTTCATGATAAGCTTGGCTTTATGAGTAGCTCTCACACAAAAGCATTTGGTGTGATTGAAACCCATTTGCCAAATGGTTTCCCAATTGCAAAGATGGTTTATGTCATTTTGAAGAACCGGGGCATCCTCAGCAGATTTGATTTCTCGATGCACAATACAGTCGTCCGCGAAGAGTCTCGCTCTCGAAGACTGGTTGTCTGGCAGATCGCTGATGTAGATCAAGACCAGCAAGGGCCCCTACACCGTTTGTTCCTGGTGGCACGCCGGGCTCCACTGGAGATTGTTGTGATGACTCACCGTCTACTACAACCTGTGGGTGACGTTTGGTGTGGAATGAATCAACCCAGGAGTAGATGATATTACAGATGCCAATGTGGTGAAGCTTGGTAATCGACCCACGGTGGGGAACGGTGTTGAACGTCTTGTTAAAGTCCTTTATCAGAGTCAGAGTCAATTTAATTGTCATTTGGACCCCTGGAGGTCCAAACGAAATGCCGTTTCTGCAGCCATACATTACACACAAAATAGACCCAGACACAACATAATTACATTTTATAAACATCCATCACATTGCTGTGATGGTTTGCACTGCACTCATCCCCCCCCGAGGGCAGAGTCAGTCAAAGCCCCCGGCTGGGTTGTCCCGCGGCCATGACCCGGGTGGTGCCGCACACCGGGTCTTGATGAATCCCCCCCCGTGTGCGCTGCAGAGTCCCGATCCAGCCGCGCGTATGTGTGTCCAGGAGCTTCAACCCCGCAAAAGAAGTCGCCGTTGCATAAAAGCGGTCTCCCTCCTTTATAACAAGATCGGCCTGCCCTCTGTTATCCAGGATGGTTTGCAGATCATTAACTAGGGCAGAGAGATGGGTTTTGCATGACCTGCCTTTGTGGAATCCGTGCTGCCAGTCAGCTGGTGTATTGTGGATTTCAAAATGCCTCATAACATGGCCACGAATAATATGTTCACACCGTTTGCAGCCAATTGAATTCAAAGATACTGGACGATAATTGGCTGGATTTGTAGATCCCATTCACGCGGCATGTCTCCGGTACAGATTGATTTCTGGAATAATATCTGGAGGATTTGGAGCAAGGCTTGGAGAACGTGATTTCAAAACTCTGGCAGCCATGCTGTCTGGGCCACAGGCTTTATGAGGATTCAATTCGGACAAAAGCTTTTCAATGAGCAAGTCACCAATATCTGGAACATCACTAGGGCCAAGATCAGGAAAATCACATTGTTTTTCTCTGGTGAAAACTGGGCAAAACTGTCGAGCTGAAATGATGGTGTTGTGATTGTGCAAACTTGGTGAAACTCCAGAGACTTCCTTTCACTTGGGTTTGATGCAGTTCCAGAATGGCCGGGCGTTTTCTGTCTTGAGGCTACCACCAATGACATCTCTAATGTAGGGTTTATGAGCAATACGAATCTTCCTGTCAATGTGCCTGCGTAGTTGTCAGAAACTGGCCCAGCAAGAAGCAGAGTCATGTGTTTATGCATTATTATACCCACGTTTCTTTCGGTTAATGTCTCTTTGTGGAGCTGTTGACCCATGGGTAAGAAACGTGACTGGGGCTCATCTTAGAAGGGGTATGCTTCTCTATTGAACTAAGGGGAGCACTTTTAAAAGATGTATATAACTCTTCAGTTGAGCTACATTTAATCAAGTTATCAGTAAAACTGTCACAAAACTGTTCCATGTCACTATCAACTCTTGCAAAGTTGGCTTTTGCACACAGGTAAACTTTGTGTGTTGGTGGTCTGGTGATCTGTGGATTCACAACCTTTCCAACGACAACCATTTTGTGATCGCTGATACCACATTGGACGTTAACAAAGTCTGCAGCAGCAGGAGTGTTGGTAAGGCACAAGTCGAGAATATTAGTCTCTCTAGTAGCTGGTGGAGATTGTGGTCATCAAAAACTTACTGATGGCAGAGTGATGACCACAAGAGTTAAAGGCTATGGTTTCCCAATCGATGTCAGTCAGGTACATTAACATCGCCCAGTAGCCAAACACTTGCGTTTGCAAGGCAAGGCAAGGCAACTTTATTTATATAGCACATTTCATACACGAGGCAGACTCAAAGTGCTTCACATAAAAACATGTCATACAATAAAATGAAATAATAAAATGAAATAAAATAGAACTAAAAGAAAAGAAAAGCAAAATTAAAAATGCATTATAAAAAGTGCAAAAGTTAAAAGTGCAATGTAGTTAAGATTTAGCTGAAAGCTAAAGTAAACCTAAAAGTTTTCAGTCTTGTTTTACAAGTGGTCAAAGTTGAGGCAAGTCTTAAATCTTCAGGAAGTTTATTCCAGCTATTTGTTGCATTGGTGATATTTTGGCAAGGGAAGTATCCAGTTCTTTAACATAGTCTCTGTCTGATGATGGAGGCCTGTAAAAGGCCCCTATGTACACGGGAGATACACCTTTAACACAAAGTGAGATCCATATCAGCTTGCAGTCTGTCACAGATGCAACAAGGGTGTTGTTAATGGCTATGAAAACACCTCCCCCTTTAGCATTTTGCCAATCATGGCCAAAGACATTGAAGTGTGAAGAACACTTCACCAGTCACGATGCAGGACTCCGCACCAATCACCACATCGGGGTCTTCCAGAGCCAAAATTGCTTCAAAATTGGGGAGTTTGGCCATGATTCTCCCAGAGTTGAGGTTAATTATCTTCAGGTTCATCACAGTTGATTTCTTAAAGCCCTGTCCCACTGTACGAGTTCATTCCAAGAGCTCTCCCGGGTTTGCCCTGATTCGAACTCGGAGATTTACGGTAATGGCCACTCGTCGGTACTCAGGGCTCTTGTGGACATTTTTCAACTTGTTGAAAAATCTTCACGAGTCTTCCCGTGCTTACCTGCCGTTAGCGAGTCTTCCCGAGTACCTGCCGTTAGCGTTACGAGCCGCTAAGAGACGTCCCCGAGCTCTGACGTACCCGCTATGTTCATTCTCCGTGCTTACCACGAGTTTGATTTTTTTTAAACTCGGGAGAGCTCTTGGAATGAACCCGTACCGTGGGACAGGGCTATTACGCTTCAATCCTGGCTTTGATTTGGGTTTACTATATGACTTCTGGGGCTTGAGGAAAAAATGGGTTCTCCTAATGCAGCGATGTCAGCACCAGAATTGTCCTGGATCTCCTCCATGGCCAGAGCAAGCAACACCGGAAATTGGAGGAACAGCACCTCATATTCTGCTTGGGGAGTCTGCATCCTGGAGGCATCAACATTGAATTTCTTTCTTCCCCCCCCCCCCCCCCCCCCCCCCCCCATCAGTCTGAAGAAGGGTTTCGGCCCGAAACATTACCTATTTCCTTCGCTCCATAGATGTTGCTGCACCCGCTGAGTTGCTCCAGCATTTTTGTGTACCCAGAATTGTCATTGTTAGTTTAAAAAACAATAGAAGTCTTACCCAGTGGTTCAAAACTGTTTGAAAGTTCAATGTCCAACAGGCTTTCAAAGAATGATGTTGAAAAATTTGGCATGCCGCAGTTTATACTTATCCAAGAATATGAAGGATAGGTACTAAACATGTCATGCGTGTTGTCATCCATGTCTAAGCGAGACGCGTGGAACCAGCCATTACAACGCTCACATTCCATGGCTTTTTGGCCCCATTTGGCAGCTTTATGACACAATTGGCAGGGGCACTTCAGAGGCCAAGGACCTGGATTCAGTTCAATATCTCCAGCCAGTAGTGCAGAGAGACAAATTTGGACCAGTGGTTTGTTTCTAGTAATGCATTGTTTCAATATTTTCAGTCGAGATCCAAATTCAAGTTAGATCACCGAGTTCAAGATGGCTTTGGTGTTGCAGTCAGTGGATGGGGCAGTCCACAGATCCACAATCCATGGTTTTGAAAGATCAGTGTCCACATCGTGTATGGTAAAAATCCAAAGCCATATAAACTTGGGTTGACCAATGCTCCCTCAGTAGATACATCACAAATTGCACAAAAGTTCAAGAAATTATACACGGTCACTAAAATCAAGGATATAAACAGGTCAAAAATCCACAATGCAATGGCAATATGGCGACCACGATAAGAATTTGTATACACTCAGGCAGAGCAAAACTTTAGTCAAACTCAGTTAACTCAGTTAAAACTCCAGACGGTCCAAAAGTATCATGGAAGGTTAAAATCGGTGATAAACTTAGGATGGTTCCTCCTCCTCCTCCTCCTCCTCGTCCCACAGCGCCCGGCCTGGAGACGCGCTCATCCCAGGCCCGCTAGATGAGATACCCTGGCCCGCGGCCTTGGCTGCCCTGGGAGCCCGTGCTGCCGCCGCCGCCACTGCCGTCCCTCGCTCCTGGGAGCAGGCGGCCGTTCAGGCCATGATGCAGCTCCGCTGCCCCTCCAGCTAGCGGGTTGCACGGGCTCTCCCTCGCCAGCTGGAGGCGGCGCTCAGCGCTCGGCGCCACTGCCTGGCTGCTGGAGCGGCTCCAACGCAAGTCACAATTTTACCAAAGCCAATTAACCTACAAACCTGCACGTCTTTGGAGGAAACCGGAGCACCCGGAGAAAACCCACGCAGTCACGGGGAGAACGTACAAATTCCGTACAGACAGCTCCGACAGTCATAGTTGATAGATGAAAAGATACAGCTTGGAAACAGGCCCTTCGGCCCACCAAGTCCAAGCGGGCCATCGATCACTCGTTCAAACTACAGGTGCACAACCTTTTATCCGAAAGCCTTGGGACCAGACACTTGTCGGATTTCGGACATTTTCGGATTTCCGAATGGAAGATTTTTAGCGTAGATTAGGTAGGTAGCGCGGGCGGCTTGAAAAGTCTGGAGCGACTGCCTCCTCCCCGGAGACCGGGGAATCATTGTAAATCATTGCATAAATGTTAGTCAGTTAGTTTGGAGGGATTTTATGTGGTGGTGGTGGGGTGAAGGGAGAAACTTTAATTCTTAGTCCCCTGCCTGGTCGGCGACTCCCAACATCGCAGAGCTGGGGGCTCCGTCCGGCCGCGGGCGGCGCCGGTTGGAGCTCCGACCCCGGCAACTCTACCCCTGGCTGCGAGGCGCTCCAAATCCAGCGCCGCCCGCGGCCGGACGCCCGCAGCCCCAGCTCCGCGAATATTGGGAGTCGGCGGCCACAGCGCTCCGGAGCTTACCGCACGGCGACCCGGTAAGGCATTGCCCGCTCCCCGCTGGTATCCCAGCGCTGCGACGCCGCCGACTCCCAACATTCGCGGAGCTGGGGCTGCGGGTGTCCGGCCGCGGGTGGTGGTGGATTTGGAACGTCTCGCAGCCAGGAGTAGAGTTGCCGGGGTCGGAGCTACAACCGGCACCGCCCACGGCCGGATGCCCGCAGCCCCAGCTGGGAGTTGGCGGCCACAGCGCTGCGGAGCAAACTCCACGGCGACCCGGTAAGGCATTGACCGCTCCCCCTCGCCAGCTGACCAGGTAGGGGACTAAGAATTAAAGTTTTACCGCCTGGCTGCCCCCGGCCCCAACACAAGTCATAATTTTCCAAACCAATTAACCTACTAAGCAATGATTTACAGATGTTTAAGTGTCTCCCCGGTCTCCGGGGAGGAGGCAGCCGCTACAGTAGTACAGACCGTGGGTCGTTTCGGGTCAAGTTTGGCGCCAAACGCGAGCTTTGGTGTGCAGACGACATCCTGGAAAAAATGGTCGGTTTTCGGAGTTTTTCGGTTTCCGGAACACCGGATAAAAGGTTGTGCACCTGTATCTACAAAAGCGTCCACTTCCTAAACACTAGGACCAATTTACAGAGATCAATTAACCTACAAACCCACACGTCGTTAGGATGTGGAAGGAAACCCATGCGATCACAAGGGGAACGTGCAAACTCCACATACACAGCGCTTAGGGTCAGGATTGAAACTGGGTCTGTGGTGCTGTGTGGCACCCTAATAACCCAGGCAATGCTGCTTTCAGGCAGTTGGAGCAAAGATTAGTCAGGGAATAACATCTAGATAGTTTTACATCAACCCAAGAGGGTGGACTGGGGCTCAGTTTGACATTATTTTTATTAGTGTTAGTTTAGTCTAGAGATACAGTGTGGAATCAGGCCATCGGCCCTCCGAGTCCACATCGACCAGCGATCCCCGTACACTAACACTATCCCACACACACTAGGGACAACTTACAATTTTACTGAAGTCAATTAACCTACAAACCTGGACGTCTTTGGAGTGCGGGAGGAAACCAGAGATCCCGGGGAAAACCTACGCAGGTCACGGGGAGAACGTGCAAACTCTGCACAGACAGCGCCCATGGTCAGGATCGAACCTGGGTTTGTGGCGCTGTAAGGCAGCAACTCTACTGCTGCGCCACCGTGCTGCTGCACCGTCTGCATGAGTGGGAGCTTCTCAAAGAAATAAAGCATCCTGTTTGCCTGCAGCAGTCGAGTTCAAGATTCAAGAGAGTTTATTGTCATGTGTCCCTGATAGGACAATGAAATTCTTGCTTTGCTTCAGCACAACAGAACATAGTAGGCATGAATACAGAACAGATCAGTGTGTCCATATACTATTGTATAAATATATACACACATGAATAAATAAACTGATAAAGTGCAAATAAACGGATTATGGGCTATTAATGTTCAGAGTTTTGTCCGAGCCAAGTTTAATAGCCTGATGGCTGTGGGGAAGTAGCTATTCCTGAACCTGGTCATTGCAGTCTTCAGGCTCCTGTACCTTCTACCTGAAGGTAGCAGGGAGATGAGTGTGTGGCCAGGATGTTGTGGGTCCTTGATGATGCTGCCAGCCTTTTTGAGGCAGCGACTGCGATAAATCCCCTCGATGGAAGGAAGGTCAGTCGATGATGGACTGGGCAGAGTTTACTACTTTTTGTAGTCTTTTCCTCTCCAGGGCACTCAAGTTGCAGAACCAAGCCACGATGCAACCGGTCAGCATGCTCTCCACTGTGCACCTGTAGAAGTTAGAGAGAGTCCTCCTTGACAAACCGACTCTCCGTAATCTTCTCAGGAAGTAGAGGCGCTGATGTGCTTTCTTAATAATTGCATCAGTATTCTCGGACCAGGAAAGGTCTTCAGAGAAGTGCACGCCCAGGAATTTGAAACTCTTGACCCTTTCAACCATCGACCCGTTAATATAAACGGGAATGTGGGTCCCCATCCTCCCCCTTCCAAAGTCCACAATCAGTTCCTTGGTTTTGCTGGTGTTGAGGGCCAGATTATTGTGCTGGCACCATTTGGTCAGCCGGTCGATCTCACTTCTGTACTCTGACTCTGAGTACTCTGTACTCAAAGGTATTTGCTACTAGATAAATAGTTAGGGAATTTGGGAAGGGCCAGAAGGGGCCATGAGATGTCATTGGCAACTCACATTAAGGGTCAACTCAAAGCTTTTTACATGTACATTAAAGAACAAGAGGGCATCTCGGGAGAAGGAGCATGAAGGTGGATATTTGTGCTTGGAGTCAGAGGGTGTGGACAAGGTATTAGACGAGTACTTCTCTCCAAGGAGAGGGTCTTGGAGGATTGTGGAGACGGACACACAATGCTGGAGTAACTCCGCGGGTCAGGCAGCATCTCTGGAGAAAAGGAATAGGTGACATTTCGGGACGAGACCTTTCCTCAGACTGAAAATAGTGAGATTAGTTGGGGTATTCCAGCATGCTAGGGCAGTTTGAGATCATGAAGGAGGCGATGTTAGGCTCATGAAGAACATCCAGCTGGATAGATCCGTGGTGTCTGATGAGGTGCGTCCTGGGATAATTGAGAGAGGCAAGGGAGGAGCTTGCAGGGACCTTGATGAAGATTATTGCAACCTCTCTAGATAGAGGTGGGGACTGGAGAATAGACAATGATTTCCTTGGTATAAGAAGGGAAGTAGCGATAATTCATAAGCCACAGGGTGGTGAATCTGTGGAAATCATTGCCACAGGCGGCTGTAGAGGCCAAGTCAGTGGATATTTGTAAGGTGGAGATTGATAGATTTTTGATTAGTACGGGCGTCAGGGGTTATGGGGAGAAGGCAGGAGAATGGGGATAGATCAGCCATAATTCAATGGCGGAGTAGACTTGATGGGCCGAATGGCCAAATTCTGCTCCCACAATTTATGAAGTTATTATAATCCATAAAATTATAGGCCAATTAACCTCGCATCAGTGGTAAGGAAGCTGTAAAATAGGATCGTTCAGGTTAGAATTTACTCACATTTGGAAGAGAATTGGTTAATTTAGGAGAGCCAGCATGTCATGTCTCCAAGACTGATTTTATTTGAGGAGGTGACGAAGGTGAATGACGAGGGCAGGGGAATGGATATTGTACGTGGAAATTACTAAGGTATTTGATAAAGGTCACCATGGTAGGCTGAGTTGAAATGAATTGAACATTTTATTGCAAGTCACAATGAAATGTATGCAAATAGTAGCCCATAAAGGGTACTTACGGTGTTACAAATCTCCCCCTGCGCCAGGACCCCCCCCACCCCCCCCCCACCCCCCCCCCCCCCACCACCGGGTCTTGTTATGTTTTCTTCCCTCGGCAGCGGGGTCCTCACTTCCACATGGCCGTCCTCCTCGGTCGGTCAGTCGGTGCCATCATTGACCGCCGCAATGACCCCTCCACCAACGCCACCAGGACCTCCGGAAGCCTCCGTAGCGCCAACCCAGGCCCCAGCCAAGGGCTCCATCAAACCAGGCCCCAGCCGGGGGCTCCAACAAACCAGGCCCCAGCCATGGGCTCCACCAAACCAGGCCCCAGCCATGGGCTCCACCAAACCAGGCCCCAGCCATGGGCCCCAACAAACCAGGCCCCAGCCATGGGCTCCGTCAAACCAGGCCCCAGCCATGGGCCCCAACAAACCAGGCCCCAGCCATGGGCTCCAACAAACCAGGCCCCAGCCGCGGGCTCTATCGAACCAGGCCCCAGCCAGCCATGGGCTCCAACAACCCAGGCCCCAGCCATCGGCTCCAACAACCCAGGCCCCAGCCGCGGGCTCTATCGAACCAGGCCCCAGCCATGGGCTCCAACAACCCAGGCCCCAGCCATCGGCTCCAACAACCCAGGCCCCAGCCGCGGGCCCCGTCAAACCAGGCCCCAGCCATGGGCTCCACCAAACCAGGCCCCAGCCGCGGGCTCCGTTGACCCGTGACTATGTGAGACTATGTTCCACTTTCCTCATACAGCCCAAAGACATGTTGTCGATAGTTAGTTGGAGAGGAATAGGTCAGGTAGACGCACAGAGTCTCTTGACCGGAGTAGGGGAATCAAGAACCGGAGGACATAGGTATGAGGTGCGGGGGACAAAGATTTAATCTGGCATCTGAGGGGTAACTTTTTCACACAGAGGGTGGTGGGTGAATGGAACGAGCTGCCAGAGGAGGTAGTTGAGGCAGGGACTATCGCAACGTTTAAAAACAGTTAGACAGGTACATGGATGGGACAGGTGTAGAGGGATATGGGTCAAACACAGGCAGGTGGGGCTAGTGTAGCTGGGACGCGTTGTCCGGTGTGGGCAAGTTGGGTCGAAGGGCCTGTTTCCACACTGTATCACTATGATTCTATTCTAAATCCCCAGTCATGTGCAAGTGAGCGGTAACATCTGGAGGAAATTGATGGGATTACAGAGCAAATGAAATAGGATGAGTAAAAATGGGGTTGGCCAGGATTCAAAGAAACATAGAAAATAGGTGCAGGAGGAGGCCATTCGGCCCTGCAAGCCAGCACCGCCTTTCAGCGTGATCATGAATGATCATTCAAAATCAGTACCCCTTTTCCCCATAGTCTTTGATTCCGTAAAGGGCCTGTCCCACTGTATGAGTTAATTCAAGAGTTCACTCGAGTTTCCCCTGATTCGAACTCAGAGAATTACGGTAATAGCCGCTCCTAGGTACTCGGGGCTCTCGTGGACATTTTTCAACATGTTGAAAAATCTTTCCCGAGTACCTGCCGTTAGCGTTACGAGCCGCTAAGAGACGTCCCCGAGCTCCGACGTACCCACTACGTACATTCTACGTACTTACAACGAGTTTGATTTTTTTTTTTTTAAACTCAGGAGAGCTCTTGTGTAAACTCGTATAGTGGGACAGCCCCTTTAGCCCGAAAAGCTAAATTGAACTCAGTTTGGTCTAAAGGGCACTTTTCCTCCCTGTGTGATCTAAGACTGGGCGACGTGTTGACACATAGCTGTAAACACATTCATTCCAATCAGATCCCTGGCATGACATTTAACCTAAAGGAATTCGGTAACAGTTTGCTACTCAGTTACTACAACGGCCAAGAAACAACCCTGGCAGATTAAATCCAGACAATACACCAATTGTTTACGGAACAATTACATTGTTGCTTTTGTCAAACACACACTCAGGCATTAAACTGCCGCTTGTTCTATAAGCAAAGGGGGCATAGAGATCGCGGTCCTCATCTGAATTTAATCAGCTGCCTCGCAAATACGGGGAGAATGTTGCCATCTCCTACCCAGGTCCCGGTTGGTATATGAGGGTTAAACCCCTGTCCCACGGTATGAGTTCATTCCAAGAGTTCTCCCGAGTTTGCCCTGATTCGAACTCGGAGATTTACGGTATTGGCCACTCGTCGGTACTCGGGGCTCTCGTGGACATTTTTCAACATGTTGAAAAATCATCATGAGTCTTCCCGTGCTTACCTGCTGTTAGCGAGTCTTCCCGAGTACCTGCCGTTAGCGCTAAGAGACGTCCCCGAGCTCCGACGTACCCACTACGTTCATTCTCCGGGAGAGCTCTTGGAATGAACTCGTACCGTGGGACAGGGCTATTAGTGAAAGGAGAGACCACTGGGGTGCTTGACATGTGAACACTGAAAGATTTAACACGGCAGTGGAGTGGAGTTTGGGGGCACATGTGTCAAGTGGGTGTGTGCAGCAGCCAGCGTTAACCTGAACACCCAGCACAGGTGGGCAGTGCTCATGACCCACAGGTGACAGGACAGAGAGGGGCGGCACAGTGGCGCAGCGGTAGAGTCGCTGCCTCACAGCACCAGAGACCCAGGTTCCATCCTGACTACGGGTGCTGCCTGTGCGGAGTTTGCACGTTCTCCATGTGACATGAGTGGGTTTTCCCACAGGATCTCCGGTTTCCTCCCACACTCCAAAGACGAACGGGTTTGAAGGTTAATTTGGCTTTGGTGAAATTGTAAATTGGCCCGAGTGTGTGTAGGGTAGTGCAAGTGTGGATGATCGCTGTTCACTGCCGACTCGATGGGCTGATAGGCCTGTTTCCGAGCTGTATCTCTATACTAAACTAAACTAAACTAGAGTCATAGAGCTAACCAGTGTTGATACAGGCACACACCAACCAACAAGTCCCATCTACACCCACCTGCCCGTGTTTGGCCCCTATCCCTCTAAACCTGTCCTATCCATGTACCTGTAGGTTTCTTAAACATCGCGATAGTCCCAGCCTCAACTACCTCCTCCGGCAACTCATTCCATACACCCACCACCCTTGGTGTGAAAACGTTACCCCTCGGGTTCTGGTCCCAAATCTGAGGAAGGACATTATTGCCATAGAGGGAGTGCAGAGACGGTTCACCAGACTGATTCCTGGGATGTCAGGACTGTCTTATGAAGAAAGACCCACTTGGTTTATACTCTCTAGTATTTAGGAGATTGAGAGGGGATCTTATAGAAACTTACAAAATTCTTAAGGGGTTGGACAGGCTAGATGCAGGAAGATTGCTCCCGATGTTGGGGAAGTCCAGGACAAGGGGTCATAGCTTAAGGACAAAGGGGAAATCCTTTAAAACTGAGATGAGAAGAACTTTTTTTTCACACAGAGAGTGGTGAATCTCTGGAACTCTCTGCCACAGAGGGTAGTTGAGGCCATTCATTGGCTATATTTAAGAGGGACCCTTGTGGCTAAGGGGATCAGGGGGTATGGAGAGAAGGCAGGTACGGGATACGAGTTGGATGATCAGCCATGATCATATTGAATGGCGGTCTTCGAAGGGCCGAATGGCCCTACTCCCGCACCTAATTTCTATGTTTCTATGTTTCTATGTTCCTATTAACTCTTCCCCCCTTCACCTTAAACTTATGTCCTCTGGTTCTCGATTGCCCTTGTCGGGGCAAGAGGCAAGAGAGTCTGTGCGATGAGTTCATGGCCCTGTGCCAGTTTACAGAACACACATGCCAGGTTAATGAAGGACTTGGGCAGAGTGTACATGTTCCACCAAGGCTGCGGATTCACCCTGGGCTGGGCATCAATACACCAGGGAACTGGGTCATGCAGGGAATAGAGGGGCAGGCATCATGTACAGGCTGATGAGATTAGTTTTCCTTTGAGATTACTTTCGGCACAGACATTGTATGCCGAAGATGGACACAAAATACTGGAGTAACTCAGCGGGACAGGCAGCATCTCTGGAGAGAAGGAATGGGTGATGCTTCGGGTTGAGACCCGTCTTCAGACTGATGCGTCTCTCCAGAGATGCTGCCGGGCCCACTGAGTTACTCCAGCATTTAGAGTATTTTCGATTTAAACCAGCATCTGCAGTTCTTTCCCGCACATTGTGGGCAGAAGGGCCTGTTCTTATGTCTAGTTTTGTTTAGATTCCAGATACATCGCGGAAACAGGCCCTTCGGCCCACCTAGTCCATGCCGACCTGCGACAAACCGACCTATGCACTATCTTTCACACACTGGGGACAATTTACAATTATCTGAAGCCAATTAACCTACAAACCTGTACGTTATTGGAGTGTGGGAGGAAACCGGATAAAACCCACGCAGGTTACGTGGAGAAGGTACAGACTCCGTACAGACAGCGCCCGTAGTCAGGATGGAACCCGGGTCTCTGGCGCTGTGAGGCAGCAACTCTACCGCTGCACCACCGTGCTGTGCTTTACTGGTCTATGTTCTATGTTATAGAGTCATAAAACCCTACAGCAAGTAAACAGCTCCAACTCATCAATGCCGACCAATATGCCCCATTTCTACTAGACCCACTTTCCTGCGTTTGACCCATATCTCTCTAAACCTTTCCAATCCATGTTCCTGTGATCCAGGGCCATTTAAATGCTGTTATACTATCTGCCTCAACTACCTCCTCTGGCTGCTCATTCCATACACCCACCGCCATCTGAGTGAATATATTGCCCTTCAGGTTCATATCAAAGCTTGCCCCTCTCACCTTAAACATAGGCCTTCGTGTTTTTGATTCCCCTACTCTGGTTCAGTTTATTGCCACGTGTAAGGAGATACAGTGAAACACTTTTGTCGCATGCTAACCAGTCAGCGAAAAGACAATACATGATTACAATCGAGCCATCCACAGTGTACAGATACATGATAAAGGGAATAATGTTTAGTGCAGGATGAAGTCCAGTAAAGTCCGATTAAAAATAGTCTGAGGGTCTCCAGACTAGTAGTTCTGGACTGCTGTCGGGTTGTGGTTGCCTGATAACAGCTGGGAAGAAACTGTCTCTGAATGAGGAGGTGTGCGTTTTCACACTTCTCTACCTTTTGCCCGATGGGGGAGGGGAGAAGAGGGAGTGGCCAGGGTGCGACTCATTCTTGATTATGCTGCTGGCCTTGCCGAGGCAGCGTGAGGTGTAAATGGAGTCAATGGAAGGGAGGTTGGTTTGTGTGATGGTCTGGGCTGCGTCCACAATTCTCTGCAATTTCTTGCGGTCTTGGACGGAGCTGTTCCCAAACCAAGCTGTGAAGCATCCCGATAAGATGCTTTCCATGGCACATCTATAGATGTTGGTGTGATGTTGTTGGGAACATGCTGAACCTCCTGAGCCATCTATTGAAGCAGAGATGTTGGTGTCCTTTCATGGACATTGCTTCAATATGGGTGGCCCCGGACAAGTTGCTGGTGATATTTAATCCCAGAAACCTGAAGCTTTCAACCTTCTCCACTTCAGCGCCATCAATGCAGACTGGGGGTAGTGTCGCTTCCTCAGCTCGATCACTATCTCCTTTGTCTTGCTGACGTTGAGGGAAAGGTTGTTGTCCTGACGCCAGGTCACGAGGTTCTCAATCTCATTCCTGTACTTCCTGAGTAAAATCCTCTCCGCATTCATCCTATCAATTTCCCTCATGATATTTACACCTCTGTAAAGTCACCCCTCATCCTCCTGCGCTCCAGGGAATAAAGTCCTAACCTGCCTAACCTCTCCCTATAGCTCAGCCCCTCAAACCCTGGCAACATCCTCGTGAGTCTTCTAATAGAACGACCAAAACTAAGCACAATACTCCAAGTGTGGCCTCACCAACATCTTGCACATCTGTAATATAATGTCCTAACTTCTATACTTAATAACCTGACCAATGAAGGCCAAGACCCGGGTTCGATCCCGATTACGGGTGCTGTCTGTACGGAGTTTGTACGTTCTCCCCGTGACCCACGTGGGTTTTCCCCGGATGCTCCGGTTTCCTCCCACACTCCAAAGACGTACAAGTTTGTAGGTTAATTGGTTTTGGTAAAAATTGTAAAATTGTCCCGAGTGTATAGGTTAGGGTATGGGGTGATTGCTGGTTGGCGCAGATTCATTGTGCCTAATATCTTGTATCCACGCTGTACCTCTAAAGTAAGTTAAAGATACAGCATGGAAACAGGCACCTGAGGTCAGGATCGAACCCTGTTCTCTGGCGCTATTACGCAGAAGCTTTACCAGCTTGTACCACCCTAAGTGCTTGACGATTCCTTTAAACACCAGGGTGGCGCGGTGGCACAGGGATAGAGCTACTGCCTCACAGCGCCAGAGACCCAGGTTCGATCCTGACTACGGGTACCGTCAGTACAGAGTTTGTATTCAATTCAATTCAATTCAACTTTAATGTCATCGCACAAATACAAGTATCAGTACAACGAAATGCAGTTTTGCGTCAGTCCGTAGTAGTTGTGCATAAAGAAAACAAAAAAAATAGAAAGAGGGAAGATACAGAATAATCAAAAAATACAGAATGATTAAACAAAGGGGACGGAGGGACCAGAGAAATCTATCGTCGGGACTCCGAGTTCAGCAATGTGATTGTGTTGTTATAGAAGCTTTTCCTCATCCTACTAGTACGTGACCTGAGGCTCCTGCACCGCCTCCCTGATGGGAGGAGGGCAAACAGTCCATGGTTGGGGTGTGAGGGGTCTTTGATGATCTTCCCAGCCCGTCTCAGACACCGTTTTCAGTGGAGGGCATCCATGGCAGGGAGCGGGGCACCGATGATGTGCTGCGCGGTTTTCACCACCCGTTGTATGTTCTCCCCGTGACCTGCTTGCGTTTTCTCCAGGTGTTCCGGATTCCTCTCACACTCCAAAGACGCACAGGTTTGTTGGTTAACTGACTTGCTATAAATATAAATTGTCCCTTGTGTGTGGAGGATAGTGTAAGTGTGCGGAGAGATCGCTGGTCGGTATTAGACACAGCATGGACTCGGCATTAGACACGGCATGGACTCAGCGGGCTGAAGGGCCTGTTTTCACGCTGTATCACTAAATTAAACATAGGGTCTCGACCCGAAAACATCACCCATTCCTTCTATCCACATATGCTGCCTGTCACGCTGAGTTACTCCAGCATTTTGTGCCTGTCTTCTTAAACTCAACATAAGTCGCTGCATGTGTATCTTATCTGGAATGACAGCTGGAGCACAGAATCTGCTTTGCATCTGTTGTGTGTACCTGCACCCTCAGTCACTCCGTGCCTTGTGTGGCGCATGCATGGTGCATGCATGCCAACCTCAGCCCACATTTGGTTGGTTACACCCAAGAGCCCAATAACACCCCCACTGAATGCAAGCTGGAGCTCAACACTGCCACCTAATGCCTGAGCGTATAACAACCCCTGCTAGATATAATGGGAACTATGTCCTGGGGAAGGAACTGCAGTTTACACCGAAGGTAGACACAAAATGCTGGAGCAACTCAGTGGGTCAGGCAACATCTTGGGGGAGAAGGAATGGGTGACATTTCGGGTCTAGATCCTTCTTCAGACTGAGTCAAGAAAGAGAGAAACTAGAGATGTGGAAGGTAAGGTGTGAAAATGACAGATCAAAGCAGACTACCTATATATCTGCAAAACCCAGCGCAGGCTCGACCACCGTTTCGCTGAACACCACCACTCAGTCTGCCTTGGCCTACGCCATCTCCCGGTTGCCAAACACTTTAAATCTCTTTCCCATTCCCACAATGGCCTTTCTGTCCTGGGCTTCCTCCATTGTCAGAGTGAGGCCCAGCAGCAATTTGGCCTCCCCTGATGGTCAGACCACTTATTGTCGAACCCTCGTCAGTGGTCACGAGGACTGTCACGTGACATCATGGGTTAAGGGGAGTGTCCTGCTACATCACCAGATGTTACCGTGAGATCATGAGTCAACAGGGAACTGAGCTCGAGTCAACAGCCTCCCTCAGCAGCAGCAGCAGCAGCAGCAATGACTCAATATGTTAGAGAGTCCCAAACGCACATGTCAAACTGATCTCACCGAATAAAGTAACCGTTTGATCACAAAGTTTGGACTCACTACAACCTCATATTCCGCTTGAGCAGCTTACAACCCTGTGGTCTGAATATTGATTTCTCTAGCTTACATTTCCTTGAGCATCTTCATCTTTGATCTGTCCTTTTCACACCTTACCCTTCCATATCTCAACTCCCTCCCTGATTCTCAGTCTGAAGAAGGGTCTCGACCCGAAACGTCACCCATTCTTTCTCTCCAGAGATGCTGCCTGCTCCGCCGAATTACTCCAGCATTTTGTGTCTATCTTCGGTGTAAACCGGCATCTGCAGCTCCTTCTGCCACACAGAGAAGTACAACACAGGAACAGGCCACTCGGCCCACAATGTCCATGCCAAACATGATGCCAAGTTAAACTGATCTCCTCGGCCTGCACTATCCATATCCCTCCACTCCCGGCATGTCTGTGCACCCATCTCTCATCCACCACTATCGTATCTGCCTCCACCACCACCCCTGGCAGCGTGTTCCAGGCACTCACCACCCTCTCTGTATTAAACATGCTTGTATCCTCCTTCATGCGTGTGTAAACTATCCTAGTGCGTGTAGGGCAGCGTTCGTGTGCGGGGATCGCTTGTATCACTAAACCAAACTAAACTAAACAGAACATCTGACAGATATTTTGCAGGACTGCAAGTATTTGAACATATGGATTTCCAGATGAGATAAAAAGCAAAGTCCTCTCCTTCACTTTCTGCCAGTTAAGATCCAGCACTGGTGACGCCAACTCTTACCCAGCAGAAGAGGTTATGGCAGCCGGTGAGAGCTGCTTGAGTCAGATTCACCAAAGATATCACCTGATCTGCTCTTGGCTGACCGGTTGCATCGTGGCTTGGTTCGGCAACCTGAGGGTCCAGGAGCGGAAAAGGATTCAGAAAGTTGTAACCACTGCCCAGTCCATCATCGGCTCTGACCTCCCCACCATCGAGGGGACCTATCGCAGTCGCTGCCTCAAAAAGGCAACCAACATCATCAAGGACCCACACCATCCTGACCACGCACTCATCTCTCCGTTACCATTGGGCAGAAGGTACAGGAGCCTGAAATCTGTTACATTCAGGTTCAGGAACAGCTGCTTCCCCACAGCCATCAGGCTATTAAACTCACCAACAAACAGACTCTGAACTGTAACAGCCAATATTGCACTTGATCTGTTTATTTATGTGTATATTGAACTGAACTGTTCTGTATTTTTGTTTACAATATTCTGTTGTGCTGCAGCAAGCAAGAATTTTATTGTCCTATCTGGGACACATGACAATAAACTCCCTTGACTTGACTCTTGAGTTGATCTTGGCTTCAGCCCCACTCCCAGCAGAGCGAGATGTCCGTTCGGGAATGTTGCCGACTAGCTTGCTGCAGGGTGCGTGCTGAGAGACGCGCTGAAGCTCAGTGCAACCAATGCCAAGGCTCTGTGAGGGAGGACCACAGTCTGGGGTCCTACCTCTGCTGCATATTGGAAGCTAGGGTGTGGTGGAGATGCCCCTCAAACAAGGGACGGGATATCGCCCCAGGGAGCCACTTGAATGTCAAGGGTGCAGGGTATAGAAACATAGAAAATAGGTGCAGGAGTAGTAGGCCCTTCGATCCAGCACCGTCATTCAATACGATCATGGCTGATCAGCCAAAACCAGTACCTCATTCCTGCTTTTTCCCCATATCCCTTGATTCCGTTAGCCCTATGAGCTAAACTTAACTCTCTCTTGAAAACACTTAGTGAATTGGCCTCCACTGCCTTCTGTGGCAGAGAATTTCCCAGACTCACAACTCTCTGGGTGAAAAAGTGTTTCCTCGTCTCCGTTCTAAATGGCCTACCCCTTATTCTTAAACTGTGACCCCTGGTTCTGGACTCCCCCAACATGGGGAACATTTTTCCTGCATATACCCTGTCCAATCCTTTCAGAATGTTATATGGTTCTTTAAGATCTCCTCTCATCCTTCTAAATTCCTTTGAATATAAGCCCAGTCAACCCATTCTTTCATCATATGTCAGTCCCACCATCCCAGGAACTAACTTGGTGAACCTACGCTGCACTCCCTCAATAGCAAGAATGTCCTTCCTCAAATTAGGAGACCAAACCTGCACACAATACTCCAGGTGCGGTCTCACCAGGGCCCTGTAAAACTGCAGTAGGACCTCATTGCTCCCAAACACAAATCCTCTCGCAATAAAGGCCAACATGCCATTCGCTTTCTTCACTGCCTGCTGTACCTGCATGCTTACTTTTGGCGACTGAAGTACAAGGACCCCCATGTCTCGTTGTACTTCCCCTTTTCCTAATCTGACATCATTCAGATAATAATCTGCCTTCCTGTTCTTGCCACCAAAGTGGATAATCTCACCTTTATCCACATTATACTGCATCTGCCCACTCCCACTCACCCAACAAATCCAAGTCACCCTGCAGCCTCACAGCATCCTCATCGCAGCCCACACTGCCAACCAGCTTTGTGTCATCCGCAAACTTGAAGTTGTTACATTTAATTCCTTCGTCTAAATCGTTAATATATATTGTAAATAACTGGGGTCCCAGCACCGAGCCTTGCGGTACCCCATATTTCTGATATTTCTGTGAACACTACCAATTACAACGCTAATGAATGTATGTAGAGCCACTGAGAACGTCAGAAGAATTTTTGCACAGTTCTTGTTGTGTATATATATTTTTAAGCTGAATAAAGTATATATTTTTAGTTTAGTTTAGTTTACAGATACAGTGCTGAAACACTTACACTATCCTACACACTGGGGACAATTTACATTTATACCAAAGCCAATTAACTTACAAACCTGTACGTCTTTGGAGTGTGGGAGGAAACCGGAGCATCCTGGGGAAAACCCACGTAGGTCACGGGCAGAAAGTACAAACTCCGTACAGACAGCGCCCGTAGTCAGGATCGAACCCGGGTCACTGCCGCTGTAATACAGCAACTCTACCACTGCGCCATCATTCCACCCTAATTTTGACTTTAAAACTTATTTTTAAACTTTCCTATCTGATACTAATAATAATAATAATAATAATAATAATAATAATAATAATAATACATTTTATTGTCATTGTAAATTCATACAACAAATTTCAGGCGCACTGCCCGAGCGGAGCTCCAATGTATCAGATAAAATAAATAATGACAAATAATGGCAAGAAAAACGACGTCGTCAGAATGTGCAATATTTCACAGCATATTGTTATAGCAGTACAAAATATTGGCTATGGGGGGGGGGTGTGTGTTCAGTGCAGTGTTCAGATTGGTGATGGCCCTGCGGTAGAAACAGTGGCGTGTGATTTGATTTGATCACTGCTCTATAGTCCAAAACTCATTCTCAGCCTTGGATACATCTAATAGGTTCATGTTCCTATGTCTAGGTGCAGCATTAGGCCATTGGGCCCATCCTGTCTACTCCGCCATTCAATCATGGCTGATCTATCTTTCCTTCTCAACCGCATTCTCCTGCCTTTGCCCCTTAACCACTGATACCGTACTAATCAATGATCTGTCACTCTCACTCTCTTAAAAATATCCAATGATTTGGTCTCCACATGAATTCCACACATTCACCACCCAAGTGACTCAACCTCCACGGCTCTCCTGAGTATAGAATAGCAAAAAATCACCACCCTCTGAGAAAATAATTCTTCCTCAGCTCCATCTCCAATGGCCAACCCTTAGTTTGTAACTAATATCCCCTTTCATCACCTCTATCAAGCTCCCTCGGAACCTTCTGTACCTCAGCAGTGGATAACTATCCTCTAGGCAACAAACTGACAGCAACATCGAAAATAAGGAGCTCGGTCGGAAATGTAACCCATCCATGTTCTCCACAGATGCTGCCTGACCCGCTGGGTTACTCCAGCACTTTGTGTCCTTTTGTGCATTAACCAGCATCTGCAGTTCCTTGTCTCTACGTCTGGAAGCTGACGCATTGTTGCTCTTTTGTTGTTTTGGGTATTTTATGTGTTTGTTTGGAGGGAATTGCCTGAGGCTGTGTGAGTTCATGTCAGTTTGTACATGCGTGTGAAAGTGAGCATTTGATGTATGGGAGCTGCTAGGGGGCAGTGTGTGCGGAGTGTGTGTGGGGGGGTTGTATATGCAGGTTACAGTCAATGATTATAGAGCAGAGCTCCTCTATAATCTTTGGTTACAGTGGCATAGAGTCATACGGCATTAAGGTTGCCAACTGTCCCGTATTAGCTGGGACATCCCGTATATTGGGCTAAAGTTGTTTGTCCCTTGTTACTAGCAGGTGCTCCTCAACTTACAATGGGGTTACGATCCGATAAACCCATCGTAAATCCAAAATATCGTAAGTCGAAAATGCATTTAATACACCGAACCTACCATCACCAGAGTGTTCAGGGCTGAACCGCCAGGTGCGTGTGGGTTTATATTCTCCAGGTTAGTTCCCCCGCTCCCACCCCCATACCTCGCTCTCATCTTCAGTTCCTCTGCTGCTGGGAATGTTTTTAATTTCCACGTTTTCATTATAAAAACATCTTTAACGTCTCTCAACCGCTCACCCCACCCTCACTCCACCCTCACTCCACCCAACCACCACTCCATCCAACTTCACCCCACCCAACCCCACTCCCCCCCCCACCACCACCACCCTCTCTCCACCCACCCCTCCCCCCCATTCCCACTCCCACCCCACCCAACCACTACTCCACCACACCCACCCACCACTCCATCCAACTCCCCACCCCGCCCACTACACCCCCCCCCCCCCCACCACCACTCCCTCTCCCACTCCCCCCCTCCCCCATTCCCACCCCACCCCCCCCCCCCCACCCAACCACCACCCCACCCACCCCCACCCATCCAACCCACCCCCACTCCATCCAACCCACCCCACCCTGATCCTGAAGCTCGCCTCTTCTGAATGCACTGCACGCTTGTTTTCTCTCTCCCCAGCCTCAGCTCAGATACCTCGCATACAAAACAGCTGATTCAATAGAGCTCACATCAAGTTAAGTAGGAGAGGAAGTGTACTGGCTAGCGTTAGATACTAACAAGCCCGCTCAAGCGAGCAAGTGCGTTTGCTCAACAGAGCAGGCGTAAATCTAAATATACCACAGGAAAGCAATTTTAATGAAACAGTAAAGCATTACCGCTTCAATTATCAACGCAGCATGATGCTGCCACGAGGCCAGGCTAGTGAAATACGGTTTCTGCTGAATGTGTATTGCTTTTGCACCGTCGTAAAGCCGAAATGTCGTAAGTCTAAGCATCGTAAGTCGAAGAGCATCTTGTACTCTGTAACCACCAGAGGGCGAGCTGACAGACAGGTCCTAGATCTGATACAACAGTGTGCGTGCGTGCGTGTGTATGGGCTGTTGACGCCACACACGAGTGATTCACCTGTCATGCAATCACATCCCCACCTTATGCTCATCGGCTGTATGCTATACTTTGCCAATTCCTGCCAAACAAAAAGATTCAGTGACGTCTGGTGTTGTTCGGTCAATAGACATAGAAACATAGAAAATAGGCGCAGGAGTAGGCCATTCGGCCCTTCGAGCCTGCACCGCCATTCAATATGATCATGGCTGATCATCCAACTCGGTATCCCGTACCTGCCTTCTCTCCATACCCCCTGATACCTTTAGCCACAAGGGCCACATCCAACTCCCTCTTAAATATAGCCAATGAACTGGCCTCAACTACCTTCTGTGGCAGAGAATTCCAGAGATTCACCACTCTCTGTGTAAATGGACAATAGACAATAGGTGCAGGAGTAGGCCATTCGGCCCTTCGAGCCAGCACCGCCATTCAATGTGATCATGGCTGATCATCCCCAATCAGTACCCCGTTCCTGCCTTCTCCCCATATCCCCTGACTCCGCTATTTTTAAGAGCCCTATCTCTTGAAAGCATCCAGAGAACCTGCCTCCACCACCCTCTGAGGCAGAGAATTCCACAGACTCACCACTCTCTGTGAGAAAAAGTGTTTCCTCGTCTCCGTTTTAAATGGTTTACACCTTATTCTTAAACTGTGGCACCTGGTTCGGGACTCACCCAACATCGGGAACATGTTTCCTGCCTCTAGCGTGTCCAAACCCTTAACAATCTTCGACTGCGATCTAAAGACTGTGCAGCTATAACAAGCAATGAAAAGCAAAAACATGGGTTAAACATGTCAGCGGTGACTCGACGAAGGCCTTCTGTACTTGGTGCCGTCGGGAATTTGTCCCTTATTTTGACCTTTTGTCCCTTATTTGTGAGTGAGAAAGTCAGCAACCCTATACAGCATGGAAACAGGCCCTTCAGCCCTACTTGGCCATGCTGACCAATATGTCCCAGCTACACTAGTCCCACCAGCCCATGTTTGGACCACATCCCTCTAACACTCTCCTACCCATGTAGCTGTCCAAATGATTTTGAAATGTTGTTTCAGTACCATGTGGAGGTGGACACAAAATACTGGAGTAACTCAGTGGGTCAGGCAGCATCTCTGAAGAAACGGGAGAGATGACATTTCAGGTCGGGACCCTTCTTCAGTGTGGAGGTGTTTTGTTGGTATGTACATGGGTCAGTTTTTGTGCAAGGAAAGATGTACATCGTCACAAGGTCATAAGGAATAGGAGTAGAATTTGGCCATTCGGCCCATCTACTCCACCATTCAATCATGGCTGATCTATCTCTCCCTCCTAACCCCATTCTCCTGCCCATAACCTCTGAGGTATCTGTAATAGGGTGTGCGGGGCTCTAGGGTGGGGAGCGTACAGGGTAAAGTACCATGGGGTGGGTCAGTCAGAGGGTGGTGAATCTGTGGAATTCATTGCCACAGAAGGCTGTGGAGGCCAAGTCAGTGGATATATTTGGCAGCGATAGATAGGTTCTTGATTTGTACGGGTGTCAGGGGTTATGGGGAGAAGGCAGGAGAATGGGGTTAATAGGGAGAGATAGATCAGCCATGAATGAATGCCGTAGTAGACTTGATGGGCCGAATGGTCTAATTCTACTGTTATCACATGATGTTATGAGGTGCTGGGAGGAAGTGGGGCTGATATACGGAGGCAGGTGTCGATTGAGGTGTGTTTATCTGAGGTGGTGTGGAGAATACAGGTAGGTGAATTAGATTGGGCAGGGGTGAATAATGGGAAAGAGGACTAGCTGGGGTAGGAGACCGTGGGATTAGAAGTGAGGGGGAAGGGCTGGAGCAGGAGCACCGACCCCTCTCATTTACAACCAGACGTGTATTATACAAAATAACTTTCGTTATGTGTCGGAAAGAACTGCAGATGCTTAGATGACAGTGCTACACCTGCAGCTGCATCTCGCCTGCATTCCGTCTGTATTTCTTCTTTCTTTGTCTTATCGTTAATGTTAGATGTATATTTTTTAGTCTATTTTTAGTTGTGTATTATGTGGGGGGGGAGGGGGTGGGGGAAACTTTAATAAAATCTCTCCCTTCAACAGAGATACAACCTTTTTCCGTGTCGTGTCTCTGTTCACGCTGCGGCCTAACATCGAGGAGCTGGCGGCCTCCAGCTGGACTCGACCTTGAGGGCTCCAGTTGCAGAGTCTGGCTGGCTGACCTTCGGAGGCTGTGGTTTGCGCTGCGATTGTGGCTGCAACTCGACTTGGGAGGCTTCGGCCGCGGGGCCCTGTGGACTGTGACATCGGGAGCTCGCAGGTCCCTGGTTGGCGACTGATGTTCGGGAGCTCCAGCAGCAGCTGCTTCGTCAGCCCTGAATCGTAAGGCTTGAATCGGTCCGTTAGCGGGCTTTCATCGCCCAGCGCATCTTAAAATCAGCCGTGGGATCTTCCATCGCCTGGCAGGGGCTTCAACATCGGGAGCCTCGATTGCCTCGATGCAGCAGTTTGACTGTTTGACCACGGGAGAAGAAGCAAGGAAGAGATGACTTTTTTATCTTCCATCACGGTGAGGTGGTGCCTGGAGGAGAGTAACTGTGATGGATTTCATCGCCCAGCGCATCTTAAAATCAGCCGTGGGATCTTCCATCGCCTGGCGGGGGCTTCAACATCGGGAGCCTCGATTGCCTCGATGCAGCAGTTTGACTGTTTGACCACGGGAGAAGAAGCAAGGAAGAGATAAGACTTTTTTATCTTCCATCACGGTGAGGTGGTGCCTGGAGGAGAGTAACTGTGATGGATGTTTGTGCTAAATAGTGTTTAATTGTGTGTTTTGTTGCTTTTTTACTGTGACTGCATGGTAATGAAATTTCATTCAAAGTGTCGGTGGGGCGCTACGAATGGCTGCCCTGCCAGCAGCGTGTTAGTCAATTCTACTTTTTTTGTTTTTTTTAGTATGTCCATATGTTTGTTTTAATGTCTCTTGTGTGTTTTGTGGGGGGTGGTGAGGAGAGGGGGAAAGGGGGGAACTGCTTTTGGTTGCCTCCTCCACGGAGAGGCGATTTTTTCCATGTCGCATCCCTCGCGGCCTAACAATAAGGATTGGTGCAACGTTTCCCGGAGTCGGGCCCGGAACTTCAGCAGCGGGTGCAGCGGGTGAACTTTTCATCGCGGAGGTTGCCAGAAGGGCGTGCTCCGATCGCTGGCCCGTGGTAGCCTGAAGCCGCGGTCTGCCGTGATTTCAGCTGGCGCAGCATCTGAAGCCTGGGATCCCTCGTTGGGGACACCCGGAGGAGAAGAGCTCCGACCACCAGCCCGCGACCTACAAAAGCTTGAAGCCGCGGTCTGCGGTGCTTCTAACCGCAGGCGCGGCGGGGACTTACTTACTTACCATCCGGAGCGGGATCCCTCACCGGGAATCCCTGGAGAAGAGCTCCGAGCGCCGGCCTGCGGCCTACATCATATTGAAGCCGCGGTCTCCAGTAGGGAAGCACCGATTCGGGATTTACCTTGCCTGTACATCTGGCCGCTCGCAGCGGCGACTGCGGAGGTTTATTGTCCCGACCACGGGGAAAAATGGCGAAGGACTGACTAAACTTTGTGCCTTCCACCACAGTGATGAATGCTGTGGTGGATGTTTTGTGTTCAATTTTTTATTGTTCATTGCGTGTTCTTTTTTTATTGTACCGCTGCTGGCAAGTTCATTTCACTGCACTCAATTGTGTACGTGACGAATAAATCTGACTATTGACTATAGGGGGGTTGCACGTAAGGTCACTGGGTCATAGGGCTTGACGCACGGAGCCGCTCAATCCATCTGGAGGACATCCGTAACTTGCGGTATATGTTATTAATGCAAGAAAAGCATACTTTCCTACCTGTTAAAAACCGCCAAAATGTTGAATTTTTGCGCTGAAAATTTTTTTGGAAGTCGGGGTAAGTGTGAGGGACATGTGCCCAACTTCAGAATTCCAAACGTGAAGTGAAATGAAGGTAAAGAGAAGCGAGAGCTGAAGGGACAACAGCAGCTAAAGTGCTTGGTAAACATTGGCCGTGCAGATATCATAATTGAAAATATCGGAATTATCGCATTTGCTCACTGCATTTCATCAACAGTAAGGCATTATTTGTATTTTTTCTTGATTCCTTTGATATCTAAAAAGTCTCAGAAGTGATAAATCAGGCTGTAAATTTTACTTTAGAGGCGTTTTCGTTTTGTATGTAAAACCCACTCGAGAACCATGGGCGATTTAAAAAACATTAAAGCCAGATTTATCACTTCTGAAACTTTTTAGATGCAACACATATAATGCCTTATTTGATCAAATACAGTGAGCAAACGGCCAATGTTCGCCAAGCACTCTGGCTGTTGTTGTCCCTTCAGCTCTCACTTCTATCTACCGTCATTTCTCCTCACTTTTGGAAATCTGAAGTAGGTTAAATGTCTCACACGCTTATCCCGATTTCCATCATTATTTACAGAGCAAAATTTGACAATTTCGGCGGGTTTTAACGGGCCCGCCACGCTGGAAACAATGGTAAGTGCCTACCTGCAGTATATCGCGTGTACTCCACTTGGCGTAGTGTAGCAACAGTACGGGTCATGGGTCGTGACCAGACTGCCGTGAAACCTCCCTATATTGACTTGTTTTTGAAAGACAAATTAAGAAATTCAATTCAATAAATAAAGGAATTCAATTCAATTCAATTCAATTCAATTCAATGCTGCGGTAAATCGAAGATAGACAAAATGCTTGGAGTAACTCAGCAGGACAGGCAGCATCTGATCTCTGGAGAGAAGGGTGGGTGATGTTTCGGGTCGAGACCCTTCTTCAATCTGAAGAGAATGAAGTGGTTGGAACAGCCATGATCATATTGAATGGCGGTGCAGGCTCGAAGGGCCGAATGGCCTACTCCTGCATCTAATTTCTATGTTTCTATGTAAGACAAGCTCCTTGTGGCTGCTGCTGCTGACGGTCTAGTGATTGACAGCAAAGATCCTATAGGATCTTTGATTGACAGCACCCGGGACTGGGACGTGACGCGTAACCAACGGCGGGGGGAGGCGCTTGTGATGTCACCGGTGCCCGGGAACGTGCCCGCGGCTGAGCGTGTGCGTGTGTGACGTCACCGCGCAACGGCGGCCAGGGGAGCGCGCGACGTCACTAGCGGGCGGGAACGTGTGACGTCACCCGCGGAGCCACTCAAGATGGCGGCGATTTGAAAGACGGATCGCTGGCGAGGGAGAGAAGATGGAGCGGCCCGGAGTGGGGACCGTCCCTCGCCCAGTCCGCCGGCATTGCGGGTAAGAAGCGACCCCGGCCCGGGCTGTTGGTGCCGCCGATCGGCAGATGCCGCGGTTTCGGGCTCCCGGAGGAGCGGGGCCCGGGCACGTTGCTCTGTCGGGCCGCGGGGGTTCCCACCGAACCGGCCCCATCTCCATCTCCATCTCCCGCCCGGGTGATGCCAGCAACTGCCGGCGGTGTCCACGGTTCACCCGCGTCACCCCCCGCGGGTAGACACCCATCACGAGGGTAGTCACAGTTAGTCGCAGTCACTCAGCGGGACAGGCAGCATCTCTGGAGAGGCAATGAGTGACTTCTGCTTCTGCTTGTTTACTGCACAACCGCCAACAGCTGGGCTATCTCTCACATGGGCTCTGGTTGACCCTTCCTCGACCCGAAACATCGCCCATTCCTTCTCTCCCCAGATGCTGCCTGTCCCGCTGAGTTACTCCAGTTAACTGTGTCTATCTTCGGTTTAAACCAGCATCCGTAGTTCATTCTTACACTGTTCCCGAGGACCATTACACGTTAATTTTAAGGCATGGCCTGATATAACTGCATGGTGTCATTTAAAAGTCTGCAAATGGTTCAAAGACTCTCAAAGACATACAAAGAAATCATCTCACAGTCCACCTTGAAGCTTACAAACTCCACATCACTGACTCCAAAGATGCTCTCATTGCTGCAAAATCTGCCTACCTCTCCTCCATATTCACCGATCCCTGCCTAAACCACAGAACCCTCTTCTCCACAGTGGGCAACCTCCTCAAGCCTCGAGCCAACACCCTCCCTACCTCTACTCCGGATCTCTGCAACTCATCCCTCCACTTTTTCGCAACTCATTCCTCCACCTTTTCGCTGATAAAATCAGCACCATCTATCAATCTTTATCCCCTGTACCCGACTCCCCAGCATCTACTCCACCACCTACCAAGGCCCCTCCTTTCAACATCTCCACTGACCTCCTTACTGCTTCCTCTCCCAGTTTGACCTGGTCACCCCTATTGAAATCTCCAAACTCATCAGCTCTTCCAAACCCACTACCTGCTCCCTCGACCCTCTCCCCACTCCGCTGTTGAAGTCCTGCCTCCCCGTTCTCTGCCCCTACCTCACTAATCTCTTCAACTCATTGTCCCAAGGAATTGTCCCCTCCGCTTTCAAAACTGCTGCTGTTACACCAATCTTAAAGAAACCTGGTCTTGATCTCTCCTCTCTAATTAACTACCGCCCAATCTCAAACCTCCCCTTTCTTTCAAAAGCCCTGGAGCGTATTGTTGCGTCGCAACTTCATTCCCAGCTCCTTGCGTATAACCTACTTGAACCCCTCCAATCTGGCTTTCGCCCCCTCCATAGCACAGAAACTGCTCTCCTCAAAGTACTCAACGACCTCCTCACCTCTGCTGACACTGGTTCCCTCAACATCCTCATCCTCCTCGACCTGAGCGTAGCCTTCGATACAGTGAACCATAACATCCTGCTCACCAGACTCAAAGACCTCGGCATTGAAGGCTCTGCACTCAGCTGGCTCCGTTCCTACCTTTCCAACAGATCCCACTTCATCTCTCTCCACAACCACACCTCTGCTACAGCCACAGTCACTAAAGGCGTTCCCCAAGGCTCTGTACTCGGCCCCCTCCTCTTCATCATCTACATCCTCCCCCTTGGTCAGATACTCCGCCACTTCAATCTGGACTTCCACTGTTACGCTGATGACACCCAGATCTACCTTGGCACCAAATCCCCCCACACCCCCCCCTCCCATATCAACTCCTGTTTGTCAGCTATAAAAACCTGGATGCAACATAATTTCCTCAAACTCAACAGAGATAAGACAGAATTCCTCCTCATAGGCTCCAAAGCCACACTCAGCAATATCAATAACCCCACTCTCACCATCGACGGCACCACTGTCTCCCCATCTCCCCAGGCCCGCAACCTTGGCGTGATCTTTGATTCCACCCTCTCCCTTGAGCCTCACATCCGCCATGTCATTAAAACCTCCTTCTTTCATCTCCGCAACATCGCCCGCTGCTGACGCTCTCTCACACCGCCCGCTGCTGAAAGACTCATCCATGCCTTCATCTCCTCCCGACTGGACTATTGCAACTCACTTCTCCTTGGCATCAGCTCCACCTACATCAACCGACTCCAACTGGTCCAGAACGCAGCCGCCCGACTCATCACCCATACCAAATCCTGGCATCACATCACTCCAGTCCTCAAACAACTTCACTGGCTTCCCATCTCCCACCGGATCACCTACAAAATCCTGATCCTCACCTACAAAGCCCTCCACCATCTGGCCCCCCCCATATCTCACTGACCTCCTCTCCCCCTACCAACCCTCACGGTCCCTCAGATCCACATCAGCTGGTCTCCTCTCCATCCACAAGTCCAACCTCCGCAGTTTTGGGGACAGAGCCTTCTCCAGGGCAGCTCCCAGGTTCTGGAACTCCCTCCCCCCAACTGATCCGCAATTCCGTGTCCCTCACCATCTTCCAGTCCCGCCTCAAGACCCATCTCTTCACCTCTGCCTATCCTTAGCCCCACGTGCCGTCTCTTTTCATCTGTGTATTAATTGCCTCATACTGTGTTTTGTATTGAATTCTGTATTTACTTTGTGTACTAGTCAAGTCTCTACTATTTATTTCATTCCGCTTACATGTTTTTCCTCTACCTGCTAAATTTTTGTAAGGTGTCCTTGAGACTCTTGAAAGGCGCCCATAAATAAAATTTATTATTATTATTATTAAAGTGTACCGAGCCATACAGCGTGGAAATAGGCCCTTCGGTCTAACTTGCCCACTGATCAACATGCCCCATCTACATGCCCCCTGCCTGTGTTATGCCCATATACTTCTAAACTTGCCTTATCTATGTACGAGTCTAAATGTACTTGCCTCAACTACTTCCTCTGGCAGCTCAATTCCACACACCCACCACCCTTAGTGTGACAACTACGACCCCTCAGATTACTATTAAAAAAAATTCCCCCCTCACTGTAAACATTTGCCCCTAGTTCTCAATTCCTGCACTCTGGGCAAGAGACTCTGTCTATCTACCTAATCTATTCCACTCGCGATTTTATACACCTCGATAAGATTGTCCCTCATCCTCCTGTGCTCCAAGGAATAGAATCCCAGCTTACTCAACCTCTCCCTATAGCTCAGGCCCTCTTGTCCTGGCCACATCCCCGTAAATCTTCTCTGTATCTTTTCCAGCTTAAACACATCTTTCCTACAACATGCTGCCCAGAACTGAACACAATACTCTAAATACTCATACAATTGCAGCATGACCTCTCAACCTCTGTACTCAATACTCTGACTGATGAAAGCCAATGTGCCAAAAGCATTTTTGACTACTCTATCTACCTGCAACTCCACCTTCAAGGAACCATGCACCTACACTCCTAGATCCCTCTGCTCTACAACACTCCCCAGAGCTCTACCATTCACTGTGTAGGTCCTGCCCATGTTGCATTTCCTCTCTGTTTTTGCTCCATATCATCACCCTATGTATGAAAACGTTTCCCCCCCGGATTCATACTTGGCCAATAAACTTATTAATTCATTCAAGATCACCCCTCATCCTCCTGTGCTCCAAGGGAATAGAATCCCAGCCTGCTCAATCTCTCATCATAGCTCAGACCCTCAAGTGGGGTGGAAGATTGCAACTTTCACGTGGTCCACCCTGTTTCGACAAATGCATTCAACCCGGCGTGCACAATCAAATAAGATCAAATAGAACAAGTTGTCCTACAACTTTAGGCTGTGCACGCCATACGCAAGAAGAAGACCCTCAAGTCCTGGCAACATGCTCGGAAATCTTCTGTGCACCCTTTCCAGCTTGACAAAATCTTTCCTTTAACATGATGCCGAGAATTGAACACAATACTCTAAATGTGGCCTCACCAACATCTTGTACAACAGTAATATGACATCTCAACCTCTATACTCAATATTCTGACTGATGAAGGCCAATTTGCCAAATGCCTTTTTGACCCCTTATCGACCTGAAGCCACCTTCAAGGAATTATATACCTGCACTCCCCAATCCCTCTGCTCTGCACCCTACCAGAGCCCTACCATTCACTGTGTAAATCCTGCCCATGTTACACTTTTCAAAATGCAACACCTCACATTTTTCTGTATTTAATTCCATCGACCATTCCTCAGCCCACCTGGCCAACCGATTAAGATCCTGCTGCAATTTTTGACATCCATCTTCACTGTCAGCAATACCACCCACTTGTGTGTCATCTGCAAACTTGTTAATCGAGTATATTATCAGGTATGCAAATAATAATTTGTATAAGAGACATTAACCACAGAGACAATCAGACTGGTAGATGGGACAGTTGACATTTACACTAAATTGAGTGTGTAGTGATTTTTTTCAATGGGACAGTTGACATTTACACTAAATTGAGTGTGTAGTGATTTTTTTCAAATATGAATAAATAAGAATTAAATAGCATTGTTTTAAAGTGGTCATGAAAATGAAAAGACATGAAAAACTGCAGTTGCCAGAATATTGTGTAAAACACAAAGTTGCAAAGTAGTTCTGCGGGTCAGGCAGCATCTCTAGAGAAAATTAATAGGTAACATTTCAGGTCGGAGCCCTTCTTCACATTACGACCTGAAATGTCACCTATTCCTTTTCTACAAAGATGCTGCCTGATCTGCTGAGTTACTCCAGCTTTTTGTGTCTATCTTTGGTATAAACCAGCATCTGCAGTTTCTTCCCACAGCATCTGTGGAAGGAATTGATCGGTGATGGTTTGGGTCGGGACCTTTCCCCAGACTAAGGGAAGGTGCACATAAATCTGGGAAATCCAAATTTCAAAACATTATGTAAAATTCTTAATTTATTAATGGAGTGCAACAGTTTGATTGTGGTCACCTTGATTGTGGTCACCTAGCTTTGCAGAAAATATTAGATGTTCATTCCTGGCTGACACCACAGTGTGTGGAAGATTGCACTGTGTGATGTGTTGAGTAGTGCTGTAGCCATATCTGCTCTATCCTATCACGCGGAAAGTCCCAAGATATGTAAGAGAGTTCTGGCCTTCTGGCAATATTTATCCCTTGACGATCATAGCCATTTCTTCACAACTTGTTTGGCAAATTGGCTGCTTGTTTCTTTCAATTATAACTGTTTAATCATGTATTGCCTTATTCATGTCTTTCCGCTGGCTGGTTAACACGCAGCAAGAACATTTCACTGTACCTCGGCACATGTGACATTAAACTAAACTGATTTCATCTAAAAAATGCAATAGAGTGTGAAGCACGTTTTGATGTTGTGGTTTTGAAATTTGTTGCATAAATTCTCACTTCCACACATTGCCATCACGATCATAATTTGCTATGTGATGCAATGCCTCAATGACTTACTGCCGCGTAGTTAGTAAATCATTGTTATCGGACTGTTATTTTACTTGTCATTTTGTAAAATCTAGCTACAGTGATTTTGCAAATGTGTGTTTCAGTCCAAGCTTAAAACATTTCCTTTTTCCATTTGAATGTGAGTAGATCCCGCACAACAAGATTGAACACTTTGACACCCATTCCTGCTATGTGGGGCTGATTTTGGCCCACATGCAAGTGTTTTTCCCCAATATAAATAAAAGCTGCTGAAGTGGGCCAGGCAACGTCTGTGGAGGGAATGAGTTGCTTGTCCATTTCCCTCCACAGGTACTGCCTGCCCTGCTGAATTCTCCCAGCAGCTTGTTTTTTACACCAGATTCTGGCATCTACAGCCCATTTTGTCTCTGTTTTCCCAATAGAAACATAGAAATTAGGTGCAGGAGTAGGCCATTCGGCCCTTCGAGCCTGCACCACCATTCAATATGATCATGGCTGATCATCCAACTCATTATCCTGTACCTGCCTTTTCTCCATACCCCCTGATCCCTTTAGCCACAAGGGCCACATCTAACTCCCTCTTAAATATAGCCAAGTAACTGGCCTCAACTATCTTCTGTGGCAGAGAATTCCAGAGATTCACCACTCTGTGTGAAAAATGTTTTTCTCATCTCGGTCCTAAAAGATTTCCCCCTTATCCGTAAATTGTGACCCCTTGTTCTGGACTTCCCTAACATCAGGAACAATCTTCCTGCATCTAGCCTGTCCAACCCCTTAAGAATTTTGTACGTTTCTATAAGATCCCCCCTCAATCTTCTAAATTCTAGCGAGTACAAGCCGAGTCTATCCAGTCTTTCTTCATATGAAAGTCCTGACTTCCCAGGAATCAGTCTGGTGAACCTTCTCTGTTACTCCCTCTATGGCAAGAATGTCTTTCTTCAATTAGGAGACCAAAACTGTACGCAATACTCCAGGTGTGGTCTCACCAAGACCCTGTACAACTGCAGTAGAACCTCCCTGCTCCTATACTCAAACTTTTGCTATGAATGCTAACATACCATTCGCTTCCTTCACTGCCTGCTGCACCTGCATGCCTACTTTCAATGACTGGTGTACCATGACACCCAGGTCTCGTTGCATCTCCCTTGTTCCTAATCGGCCACCATTCAGATAATAGTCTACTTTCCTGTTTTTGCCATCAAAGTGGATAACCTCACATTTATCCACATTATACTGCATCTGCCATGCATTTACCCACTCACCCAGCCTATCCAAGGCACCTTGCAGCCTCCTAGCATCCTCCTCACAGCTATCACTGCCCTCCAGCTTCGTGTCATCCGCAAACTTGGAGATGTTGCATTCAATTCCTTCGTCCAAATCATTAATATATATTGTAAATAGCTGGGGTCCCAGCACTGAGCCTTGCGGTACCCCACTAGTCACTGCCTGCCATTCTGAAAAGGACCCGTTCACTCCTTCTCTTTGCTTCCTGTCTGCCAACCAGTTCTCTATCCACATCAATACTGAACCCCCAATACTGTGTGCTTTAGGTTTGTATACTAATGTCTTATGTGGGCCCTTGTCGAAAGCCTTCTGAAAGTCCAGATATAACACATCCACTGGTTCTCCCTTATCCACTCTACTAGTTACATCCTCGAAAAATTCTATAAGATTCGTCAGACATGATTTACCTTTCATAAATCCATGCTGACTTTGTCCAATCATTTCACCACTTTCCAAATGTGCTGCTATCCCATCTTTAATAACTGACTCTAGCACTTTCCCCACTACCAATGTTAGACTAACTGGTCTGTAATTCCCCGTTTTCTCTCTCCCTCCCTTTTTAAAAAGTGGGGTTACATTAGCTACCCTCCAATCCTCAGGAATTACTCCAGAATCTAAAGAGTTTTGAAAAATTATCACTAATGCATCCACTATTTCTGGCGCTACTTCCTTAAGTACTCTGGGATGCAGCCTATCTGGCCCTGGGGATTTATTGGCCTTTAATCCATTCAATTTACCTAACGCCACTTCCCGGCTAACCTGGATTTCACTCAGTTCCTCCATCTCATTGGACCCCCGGTCCGCTGCTATTTCCATCAGATTATTTATGTCTTCCTTAGTGAAGACAGAACCAAAGTAGTTATTCAATTTGTCTGCCATGTCCTTGTTCCCCATGATCAATTCACCTGTTTCTGACGGCAAGGGACCTACATTTGTTTTAACTAATCTTTTTCTCTTCACATATCTATAAAAACCTTTGCAGTCAGTTTTTATGTTCCCTGCCAGTTTTCTTTCATAATCTATTTTCCCTTTCCTAATTAAGCCCTTTGTCCTCCTCTACTGGACTGAATTTCTCCCAGTCCTCTGGTGGGCTGCCTTTTCTGGCTGATTTGTATGCTTCATCTTTTGTTTTGATACTATCCCTGATTTCCCTTGTTATCCACGGATGCACTACCTTCCCTGATTTATTCTTTTGCCAAACTGGGATGAACAATTTTTGTAGTTCATCCATTCAGTCTTTAAATGCCTTCCATTGCTTATCCACCGTCAACCCTTTAAGAATCAATTGCCAGTCTATCTTGGCCAATTCATGTCTCATACCCTCAAAGTTACCTTTCTTTAAGTTCAGAACCCTTGTTTCTGAATTAACAATGTCACTCTCCATCCTAATGAAGAACTTAACCATATTATGGTCACTCTTGCCCAAGGGGCCACGCACAACAAGACTGCGAACTAACCCTTCCTCATTACTCAATACCCAATCTAGAATAGCCTGCTCTCTTGTTGGTTCCTCTACATGTTGGTTTAGAAAACTATCCCGCATACATTCCAAGAAATCCTCTTCCTCAGCACCCTTGCCAATTTGATTCACCCAATCTATATGTAGATTGAAGTCACCCATTATAACTGTTTTACCTTTGTTGCACGCATTTCTAATTTCCTGTTTGATGCCATCCCCAACTCCACTACTACGGTTAGGTGGCCTGTACACAACTCCCATATTATCCTAATATGCTTTACTTTTCTAGAATGCCAACATTCTGACCACCAAGATTTTCTGCTTACCTTTGTTATTGGAGTATATTTTCCCAAATGTATTAATGTATAGAAAATCTAGCTAGGATTAGTTACCTAGTTTTGATTAGTTTGGTCCCTGATCTGATTGTGCATCATATTATAGAATACAGGCACACAAGTAGTATTGGCTTAGTTGTTGAGCAGGAAAAATAGTGATATTGGTTGTGGAGCTGCTTCATTTTCTCAAACTATTGATGAACTTCACTTTGGAGATTATCAAACCTTTGTTAATAAGGGCACACTTAGTCTCATTATGTTGAAGTTGTTTTTTGGAAAGAATATCTGTTCCTGCAAACTTGCTTCGTCGAAATGTCAATGGGGTGCCTTACAGAGCCCGAGACCTGGGTTTGATCCTGACTTTGGGTGCTGTCTCTACGGAGTTTTACGTTCTCCCTGTGACCTGCGTGGGTTTTCTCCTGGTGCTCCAGTTACCTCCAACACTCCAAAGGCGTACAGGTTTGTAGGTTTATTAGCCTTGATTAAAAATAGTAAATAGTCCCTAGCGTGTAGGATAGTGGTAATGTACGGGGGGGGATTGCTTATCGTCGCGGACTCGGTGGGCCGAAGAGCCTGTTTCTACACTGTATCTCTAAACTAAACTCTTGAGGATAGTACCTTTGTATTGGAATCATACAGTTTTGTCACGTAGTAAGCATGTACTTTGTGAGGTGGATATTTTTTGCAGTAATTTGAGTAAAATGACCTGGCTGCTTCATTATTGATAATGTCGCTATTAACATTGTTTGTCTATTTAGTTTCTTGAGTATATGAGACATGTTTGTTTCACATAAGTAGTTTACATTTGAACAGTATGGTGAGCAGGAGAATATTAACTTGGCAGTATATTATGCCTTTAACAGAGTAAGCCTGAGGAATTTAAAGTGTTCTAGATCAAAGCTTGACAGTGAATCGGAAGGAAAACAGGTTGACTATAAAAGCTTTAAAAAAGTAAGACTCAGAGCTGTAGAGATTTAGATAGGCAGTTTCAGACCTTGGGGCCCAGTCAGAAAAAGACACAGCTGTTAATATTTGAGTTGTTTTAAATTGGGAATGTGCAAGCATTGGAAAATTGGAGAAGTGCCGATGTCTCTGAGGGTATTCTGTGTGGAGAAGATTGGGAAGCCAGGATTAATATATTGGGTCTAGAAAAGACAGGGTCATAAGTAACAAACCCTCGATTGCTGAGGGAATGTTACAGAGTGTGACACTGACTGTGAGGCAACAGCACTGTGATAACGTGGTTTACCAAAGGGAGATGGGAGGGCAATGAAGTTTTGAGTAATATTTTCTGGCTTCAGACTTTTACGGTTTATGTTGCAAGACTTTGTGCTATTAATAGGAGTTGCATGTTGCTTCCCTGAGTATGAAAATCACAAATATTTTCTGAAAACGGGTGCTTCTTAATTTTGCAGATTTCTGGTTTCAAGATCATTTTTTTTTCTACACTTTGTGAACTGTTTTTCCCTCTTTCTGCTCTCACTCAGAAGGAATACACTTGCATACGGCAAATCTTTTTCCCAACTGTGGGAAGCTGGCCGGGGAAAATAACTCGGATCCATTCCCCTTTCCCTGTGGATGATGCCAATCAAATCAATGTTATTGGCTGCTGCTCCTAAAAACTCCACGAGTCCGACAACAATGATCTGCTTTCGTTGTTCTTACCACAATTTTTGCAATTCTTTCCACATGTACTATTTCATCAACCCTTGAACAAAAATAATATTAGTCTCTAGTATGATTATAGGATTCGACTGGATAGAATGCAAGGAAAGATTTTCACTTTCTTGGTGCATGTGACAATAATAAACCAATACAAATATTAGATAGACAAAAGTGCTGGAGAAACTCAGCGGGTGCAGCAGCATCTATGGAGTGAAGGAAATAGGCAACGTTTCGGCCCGAAACGTTGCCTATTTCCTTCACTCCATAGATGCTGCTGCACCCGCTGAGTTTCTCCAGCATTTTTGTCTACCTTCGATTTTCCAGCATTGCAGTTCTTTCTTAAACAATACAAATATTAGTTGGTCCATATTTCTCTTTCCCCTGACTCTCAGTCCCATATCTCTCACTCTCATATCTTTCCCCTGACTGTCGATCTATTTGTCATTTCCTTCTCCCCTCAGTCTGAAGGAGTCTCGACCTGAAATGTCACCTATTCCTTTTCTCCAGAAATGCTGCCTGACCCACTGAGTTACTCCAGCACTTTGTGTCCCTCTTCAATATAAATATTATTGTATACTTATTATAGGCAAAGCAACATACCACAAAATTAAACAGAAGCTCAGCTTTTGAGTTGCGTTAAATGATATTGTGGTAAAGAAGCTGACCACTTTGTATACACCTTAAACAGCCATCAAGTGAAAAGTGGACTGTTTTTTAGCTGAGATTGATATTGGCAAATGTGGTGGGCAAAATCCCCGATTTTCAAATAGTGCCACTTGAACCAATAGAACTCTAATCCGCCATCTTGTCTGACACCAGTTCATCATACAACCTAGCCAATGGATATTTTGGATGTTCTTTTTAAAAGGCTCTATTACAGACATTGGACTTGATCAATTGTTATGATTTGCAAGTATTTACCAAGCTGTTATTTAAATGTCCTTGGTTTAAGAAAGTAGAAAAAGACTAGCATCTGCCCATTGCAATAAATACATTTTGTCTCAGTTGGCGTTTTGTGTAGCTGGGGTCCGCTGCGGCCTTGAGCAAATAACCTATGGTTACACCTGCACATGGGTGGTGCAGTGACAGAGCGCCAGGGCAACCTTACAGCGCCGGAGACCCGGTTCTCCTTGTGTTGTGGCCTGCGTAGATTTTCCCCGGGTGCTCTGGTTTCTTTCCACGCTATAAAGATGTACTGTTTTGTAGGGCAACTGGCTTGGTAAGATTGTAAATTGTCCCTTGTGTGTGTTGGGTAGTGTTAACATGCAGGGAACGCTGGTCGGCCCAGACTTGGTGGGCCGAAGGGCCTGTTTCTGCACTGTATCTCTAAACTAAGCTAAATGAAGGTGAATATTGGTGAGGCGGAGAAGGGTCTTGACCCGAAACGTCGCCAATTCCTTCTCTCCACAGATGCTACCTCCCCAGCTGAGTTTCTCCAGCATCTTGTGACTGCCTCTGAGGCAAATGAAATTCCTGATTGGAAATTTCTCCAATTCTTTGGCCTGGATTCTGTCCACATAGTTGATAGTCTTTGTGGATTGTGAATTCTAAAGGTCAAACCTTTTCCAATCCCTGGCAATCCATACTTAAAATAGTCCCTCAAACTCTCCCTTAATTCACAAATGTCATTCGATGTAACTAGAGGAGTTATTATCTATTGATGGCAGTGGTTGTTGACTGATACCGTACCAAATAAATGTATGGGAAGTGAATGGAAGGAGAAATGATGAGGCCTCGTATTCTGTTTGTACCTGTTACATTTCCAACTTTCAGTTTTGATGAAAGGATGGTTGGTCTTTCTCCATGGGTGCGCCTAGCTATTGCTACCAGTTTGAAAAGCAGTGTATTTCGTGATGTTCAGGGGATGATAAAGAAAAGAACTAAGTTGTCAGAGTTGCATGTTTTGCATCTTATTACCCGTTTTCCTGGAATAATGAAGTTGATTTGCTGGGTTCCCCAGATTTGAAGTTCATTTTCATGGTTGCATTGCAGTGTACAGCTCTTTTTAATTTCAGTTTTCAGTTTTAATTTTAGGGACAGTATGGAAACAGGCCTTTTGGCCATCAGTTCATGTCATAGGAGCAGAATGAGGCTATTTGGCTCATGTCCACCATACCATTCAATCATGGCTGATCTACTCTCAGTCCCATTCTCCTGCCTTCACGGCATAACCCTGGACACCCGTTCTAATCAAGAATCTGTCGGTCTCCACCTTAAAAATACCCTCTATGGCTAACCAAGTCCATGCCAACCATCAATCGCCTGTTAACACTAGTTGTATGTATTCGCACTTTTGCATCCACACTTCACACACTATGGGTAATTTAGAGCGACCAATGAACCTTCAAACCTGTGTCACCCATCCTTTTCCTCCAGAGATGCTGCCTGACCCTCTGTTACTCCAGCACTTTGTGCCTATCTTCTGTATATACCAGCATCTTTCTACACATTAGTAAGCAAGATTCACTTTGTGCAGCTAAATAACAAGGGGATGCAATCTGTATTTTTTACTCTTTCATACTTTCCTAGATTAGAGCAAATGACCTCAAAAAGTGTAGACAGTGACAGCGGGTTCGTTGGCGGCAGCATGAGCCTCGGCAGCAGTGGGAGCCTCAGCGACAGCAGGAGCCTTGCCGGTGGTGGGGCCTCTCGATCAACCAGCGGTCAATGAGCATGAGCGGGGGAGTGGAAGACAATGGGGACCCCATGGTGGGGGAACGCGTGAAGAACAATAGGGACCCCGTGTGGCAGGGACCGCTGTGAGGGACAGTGGGAGAACAAAGGGGGACCCAGTGTGGGGGGGGGGGGGGGGTTCTTGTTTAAAATCCTCTGCCCAGGGGATTAATCCTGCATTTGTTCGTATGTTTGTTCCAGTGAAGGCTCTGTGCACGCAGCCAGCCAACAGTCGCTTGTCTGTTTCGTTTTGTTTTCACGTTTAATTTCAAGTTTTCGTGTACTATGTTGTGACTGTTGGCAGAACAATTTCCCTCCAGGCATGAATAACGTTTTATCATATGATTTGAGTTGCCATTGATTAGTTGAATGAGGAAATTGATAGGCAATAACATTTTGAATTTATGGCTCTGCATGCATCTGAGTTTAGTAAAGTTTCATCTTAATCAGACGTGGATCTGGTCTCTATTCTTGCCTTTTAACGGTTATGTCGTGGTGAAATTGTAAATCTTAGTGCTCCTCACCACATTGAAGTGCATATGATGCCACATATCCTGCTTAGATCAAATGCCTCCCTTTCATCTGGTATTTGTTGGTTCACATGCTTGACCATTAATGTTTTATCATTAATGTTTTATTATTATTAATGTGTAGTGTTTTCTGAGTCATTCGTAACTGTCACAGTATGTCATGTTACTTGTGGGCGGAGCACCAAGGCAAATTCCTTGTATGTCAATACTTGGTCGATAAACTTACTTACTGACTTATTTGAAGTTAGATTTGATTCTGTGAAAGTTTACGCTTGTTTCTTGTATTTCTTGCAGTTTATCATATTGGATGTTTGCCGTGCAACCTCCAGAATGGTGGTGCCTGTAATTGATGGATCGGTGCAAGCATGTAGGTCGGCTTCGGCTGGCCCAGGATCATTCGATTTTAAATCCGCAAAAATGGCATTGTATGGAGTGCAACACTACCGAGTCCATGTGGGCATGTCTCAGCTGTTCCCATGTTGCTTGCGGACGATACAATGAAGAACATGCACTCAAACATTTTCAGGAGAGTCAACACCCCGTGGCCTTGGAAGTAAATGAACTGTACGTATTTTGTTATATATGTGACGACTATGTGTTAAATGACAATGCCACTGGTGATCTTAAGCTATTGAGGAGCACATTAAGTGCGATCAAGAGCCAGAACTATGACTGCACAACTCGAAGTGGTAGGACTTTACGGTCGATGGCAAGCGGTGACGACTCTTATCTTTCTCGAGGGTGTACGCAAGCACAACTGCGCAACGAAGATCAGATGTTCACAGCACTTTGGCACCGCCGTCGATCGCTTATGTCCAAGGTCTTCCAATCTTGGTTTGTGCTGACACCCACGGGCAAACTGAGGCTGGAAGAAGAGCTGTCAAGAGAGGAGGCTGAAATTAAGAGGGAAGATGCTCGGAAAAGACGACAGGAGCTGAAACGCCGGCTGCACGAAGAGTTCTTAAGCTTGCCGCCACGTAAGAGTCTGCGTGTAAAAGATCCCTCGTATACAAGTGACCTGTCGACTGAAATCGCACCTGCAAAACATCCAGCTGGCCTGCCTTCCTGCACAGTTAGATTGAAAAAAATTGGTGATTCTCCTATTAAACGAAGGCCGACTGTCACGCCTGGTGTGACGGGACTGAGGAACTTGGGTAATACCTGCTACATGAACTCCATTCTACAGGTGCTCAGCCATTTGCAAGTGTTTTGTGAGTGCTTCTTGGATCTGGATTTGAGTCCGTCCCAGGATTTGCTGGCTGGTACAGCAAATGGGAAAACCAGGTCGTGTAGCAGGCGACCTATTGTCGGTGAAGTCAGTTCGAGTATATCTCTGGATGAGGAAAAAGGTTCGAGGCGACCCAGTTTCTCAGAAGGCCTAAGCGGGGGAGCATCACAGAGCCAAAATCGGGAACTCATTCAATTAAAGGAGCCGAACTCCAAACATATTACCCTGTGCCACGAACTCCACACCCTTTTCCTGGTCATGTGGTCTGGGAAATGGGCATTGGTGTCTCCCTTTTCTATGCTGCACTGCGTCTGGCGACTTATTCCTACGTTCCGTGGCTATGCCCAGCAGGATGCTCAGGAGTTTCTCTGTGAGCTGCTGGATAAAGTTCAGCAGGAACTGGAAGCTACAAAGCCATCAGTTCATCACAAGCGATCAATTCCCATATCACAGCGAAAACTTATCCGAAGAGTTCTGAATGTGATTAACACCATTTTCCACGGACAGCTGCTCAGCCAGGTACAGATTGTGTTAGTTGTTAAACCTTTATTTAATATTTGTTGGCCATATAGTAGTACTTTGCCAAAGTGATCCAAGTTTTGATTTAATTTTTCGTTGTCGCCAAACTACGATGCAAATATTTTAGTTTCCTTTGTTTTTATTGTCCTAGTTAAAAAGCTGTATGTGTTGAGAACTTTTTCAAAGTCCCTGAGATGTTATAGTGCATTTATCATGTGATATTTGTTGCTTATAGCGTTATGATATTTGGAAGTTGAAACGGCAATAGTCAAGGACCATTGGCTTAGAATAAAAGGACATGCCTTTAGAAAGGAGATGAGGAGCAATTGCTTTAGTCAGAGGGTGATGAATTTGTGGAATTCATTGCCACAGTAAGCTTTGTAGGCCAGGTCAATGGATATATTTCCTTTGCTCCATAGATGCTGCCTCACCCGTGGAGTTTCTCCAGCATTTTTGTCTACCTTCGATTTTCCAGCATCTGCAGTTCCTTCCTAAACTTTTACCGTTCAATGTACATTAGAACAGATATTCCAAAGACTGGTTCTTGTTTTGAATTAATGGCTGCTACTTTCAGAAAATTTTAGAACCCTTGAATAGTTCCTAACAGTAACATCAAGGAGTTTGGGTGGCAATGAAGTTGATGAGCATCAAGGAGAAAACAGTTCAGGTTATTCTCGCACAAAGGGCAATGGTTGTGCTCATTGAAGGTTTAATCATCCTAGTCTTGGGCCATTGGTGTAGGAAACCTTGGCGCAATGTCCCAGGCCCGATCAGTTATTGGCTGCTGTTTCATTGTTTCCGTCCATCATAAGGTGAGAAGAGGAATGTGCAATTATCATTTGCAATGTTCAATACTAAAGCAGAACATGCCTGGTCACATGGACAGTGTTCAGTCATAGACTAATAACAATCATGCCACAAGTTTCAGGCTATGATAATCTTTCTCAGAGAGGAAATCTGACCGTTTTAAGTTTTGATAATAATGACATTGCCATTGAACAGGTGCAGCTAGTAGAGATGCTACCTCACAGATCCAGTGATGTGTTCAGTCATGACCTCTGGTGTTGTCTGTGTGAAGTTTGCACATTCTTCCTACAACTGATTTTTTTTTTTCCTCTGTGTGCTTTGGTTTCCTCCCTCATTCCAATGACCTGAGTTGATAGAGGAAGGGTCATGAGCCAAAACATCACCTATTCCTTTTCTGCAGAGGTGCTGCCTGACCCGCTGAGTTACTCCAGCTTTTTTTGTCTGTCTGGCTGATTGCCTCTTAGTGTGTAGGAGAGTGATAGAGTCTGGGTGAATTGATGGGAATGAGGAAAGAATAGATTACCTCAGGAAAATTTGAGGGGAGCGAGTGCTTTGAGCTGGCACAGACATTGGCGGAAGTGGTCTTAAAAAAAAAGTCACAAAAATGTGAATAGTCAATTCTGCTACCACAATGATTCTAGAGATACCATTGACCAGACGCTCAACTTGACAATAGGCAATAGGTGCAGGAGTAGGCCATTCGGCCCTTCGAGCCAGCACCGCCATTCAATGTGATCATGGCTGATCAGCCCCAATCAGTACCGTGTTCCTGCCCATAACCCCTGACTCCGCTATTTATAAGAGCCCTATCTAGCTCTCTCTGGAAAGCACCCGGAGAACCTGCCTCCACCGCTCTCTGAGGCAAAGAATTCCACAGACCAGCCGCATAAATACTGTGTCTGCAAGAACAAATCAGTTGCTGGTTATCATGCGACCAAGGGCCTCTCCACCAAAGATCTTATAGCCACCATGTACAAGGATTGTGTAGGAATACTCTCCACTTCTCCAGCTGACTGCAGTGCTGATGTATCCCAGGAAGTTTTATATCATTGAGGTCAAACAGCAGTGTATACTAGCAAAAAAAATACGGTGCAGTTCCTTGTGTTGGTTCTCTGTCAGCGCCCCTTGGACCCTCTGCTTCCACCACTAAGGTGGACCAGAATCGCAGGCTAATTGGAACACTATCTCCCACTGCCCGTACAGGACGCATCCCACACTAACTTGGAAACATACCGCCATTCTTTTATCATTGTTAAATCTATATCCTTGGTGGCCGATTAGGAAAAGGGGAGATGCAATGAGACCTGGGTGTCATGGTACACCAGTCATTGAAAGTAGGAATGCAGGTGCAGCAGGCAGTGAAGAAAGCAAATGGTATGTTAGCATTCATAGCAAAAGAATTTGAGTATAAGAGCAGGGAGGTTCTACTGCAGTTGTACAGGGTCTTGGTGAGACCACACCTGGAGTATTGCATGCAGTTTTGGTCTCCTAATCTGAGGAAAGACATTCTTGCCATAGAGGGAGTACAGAGAAGGTTCACCAGACTGATTCTTGGGATGGCAGGACTTTCATATGAGGAAAGACTGGATAGACTCGGCTTGTACACGTTGGAATTCAGAAGACTGAGGGGGGGATCTTATAGAAACTTACAAAATTCTTATGGGGTTGGACAGGCTAGATGCAGGAAGATTATTCCCGATGTTGGGGAAGTCCAGAACTAGGGGTCACAGTTTAAGGATAAGAGGGAAGACTTTTAGGACCGAGATGAGGAAATCATTTTTTACACAGTGGTGAATCTCTGGAATTCTCTGCCACAGAAGGTAGTTGAGGCCAGTTCATTGGCTACATTTAAGAGGGAGTTAGATGTGGCCCTTGTGGCTAAAGGGATCAGGGGGTATGGAGAGAAGGCAGGTATGGGATACTGAGTTGGATGATTAGCCATGATCATATTGAATGGCGGTGCAGGCTCGAAGGGCCGAATGGCCTACTCCTGCACCTATTTTCTATGTTTCTATGTTTCTATCCTGTAGTCCATCCTATAGCTCTAGGGATTGCAATGGTTCAGAAAGGTGACTCCTTACCACCACCACCTCAAGACAATTTAACAAGGCTAATAAATGCAGATCTTGCAGCAGTGCCTACATCCACAAACAGATAAAAATGTATATCCAGATCATTAATTCACAATTCAAAACTTGCAATGTATCAATAACAGATACCTATCTCAAATTTTTGGGTGGCACAGTGGCACAACGGTAGAGTTGCTGCCTTACAGCGTCAGAAACCCTGGTTCGATCCTGACTACGGGTGCTCTCTGTCTGGAGTTTCTACGTTCAACCTGTGACCATGTGAGTTTTCTCCAGGTGCTCCGATTTCCTCCCACACACAGGTCCTATAGATTTGTAGGCTAATTGGCTTCTGTAAAAATTGTAAATTGTCCAGAGTGTGAAGGATAGTGCCTGGGGATCGCGGACTCAGTGGGCCAAAGGGCTTGTTTCCGCACTGTATCTTTAAACTAAAACTAAACTAAATGTGGGAATGGAGGGTTATAAACTTCCTCCAACCCTATACCTTGTCTCACTCTTTACTAGCTCCTGACAGCCAGCCCCATTTTGTACAAGTTTACAATTTTGTTCATCCTGTTCCCACTAAACTCGCTGTGCTCCTTTTGTGCCACTCCACGAATGAACAAAGCTTGGGAAACAAAATGTTGCATTTCCTAGTAGTGGTCCATTCAGCACTCCCTCCACTTTCTGCTTCATGGTTATCAGAAGTGGATCTTCAAACAACACGTTTGTGAATGGAACCAGCTCTGCTATGTTTGTATGTGAATGTGCCCTATTCATGACCCCATGCTGCTGTGGGCCAAGCCCTTCTGCAATCATTCATCCAGGGTTAATCACCCAGTTTGTGTGTCGACTCTCAGAATTGTTTGACGATTGTTTAAACCATTTATTGTTTTGATGTACCTTCATTAAGCACTTAAAACACAGGAGGCAAAGATACAGCTTGTACAAGTGGAGCATTGGTGACATTCTCTCAGTTAAATATGAATATTATACCATGTGGATTTTGCATTTATTACCAATGCATTTGATTATTCATTATCTTTCTCTGAAGCTAACTTGCAATTTATTAGGTTGACAGATCTGGTTGATAATAATTTTATTACATAACCAGTGCTTGAATAATAAAACAGTGAATTCTGAGGATTGCTAATGCCCCTGTCCCACTTAGGAAACCTGAACGGAAACCTCTGGAGACTTTGCGCTCCACCCAAGGTTTCCGTGCAATTCCCAGAGGTTCCCGGAGGTTTTTTGTCAGTCTATCTACCTGCTTCCACTACCTGCAACCTCCGGCAACCACCTGCAACCTCCGGGAACCGTACGGTTGGGTGGGACGCAAAGTCTCCAGAGGTTTCCGTTCAGGTTTCCTAAGTGGGACAGGGGCATAAGTAATTTCCCATGCCCAGAGAGCGGAGGGTTGTTGGGATCGGGTCAGAAAGTGGAGCTGAGGCCAAGATGTGATCAGTCATGGTCTTATTGAAAGGCTGTGCAGGTCAAGAGGCCACATGGCTTCTTCCTGTTCCTGCCTCTTGCATCCTTATGAACTCTGCACACCTTCAGTGCTTTCCATTTGTGTCTATATCTAAGCCCCTGTCTTATCAACACCAGCACTGTCATCATACAAGACCATCCACAATATGATCATGTGTGTAGGAAGGAACTGCAGATGCTGGTTTACATCGAAGATTGACGCAAAATGATGGAGTAACTCAGCGGGTCAGGAAAAGGAAAATCTTTTCCCCCGTGATGCTGCCTGACCCGCTGAGTTACTCTGGCATTTTGTGTCTATCTACAATATGACCATGTCTAATCTGATCTTGGCTCCGCTTCACTTTCCAAATACCCATAATTTCTATTTGTGAGAAATTGCAGCAAGAGCATGATATCACATTCCCACGAAGTTGCACAGAAATGTGCCATTCATCAAAGACCATTCAATATTTAAGCTTGAGGAAAATGGCTAAATTTGCTATTACTGATTATTGCACACAGGAACCTGGCATGAGACAGTGCAATGTACCTTGTGCATAACTTGGAAGCAACTGAGTTACACGCTTAATTCATACTACATGTAGTTGACGGGTTGAAGTTTGGGAAAAAGAATTGAATAAAATGAGAAAAGTTGACTTGTATATACTAAGTTCTTCAAACACAACCTGTCCTAATCATGTTTTTAAAGTGCACATTACAGCACTATCAAATAGTTACTTCTCACCCCTTGTGCTTCTGTCAAATGGATGAACATATTGATTTTTGAAAACTGACTTTCTTTGTTATCATTGGTGCTTCGTTGACAAACTTATTAGCAACCCTGTAGTTTGTCTTGGAAGGGAAGCAAATCTGATTTCAGGAAAAAAAATTAAATGTTTGTAATATCTAATGGTATAACAACTATCAATTGAATATCATACATCGATTAAAACTGTGTGTGTGTGTGTGTGTGTCTATCCCCCAGAGAGTCTATCCCCTACCCCCTCCCTCTCTCTCTCTCTCCTCTCTCTCTCTCTCTCTCTCTCTCTCTCTCTCTCTCTCTCTCTCCCATCTCTCTCCCCTCTCTCCCCTCCCCCTCCCCCCTCCCTCCCCCCACCCTCCCTCCCTCCCTCCTCCACCCCCTCTCTCCCTCTGTCTCTTGCCCTTCTGTCTCTGCCCCTCTCTCTCTCCCCCCCCATTCCTCTCTGCCCTCACTCTCTACCCCCCCCCCCCCCCCCCCCCCGCGCCCTCTCTAGACACGCCTGCGAGTTGGGGGCTATGCGTCAGTGGATAGGGCGGTTATGGGGTAAAAGGAGCAAATTAATAATATTAATATAATATTAAGGGGGGTAATTAGCATGAGTGCGGGAGGAGGGGACAGTTAGTGGGGGTGTGTGATGCCGCATGCCGCCCGCAACCGCGCATTGGAGGAACAAACCCAATGGGTCTGCACTTGGTCTAGTCTAATATAAAACTCAGGGTGCTGTACAGTCATAATACATTGGTCAAAAAGCAGGGTTAAAGCATATCTTGGGATCTTTGGATGCCATCATGGCTATTGCCCTAGCTGGGGACCACAGTTTGTGAGAGGCTCCAAGGGTAATGGCTTTGGTCTTTCTAATTTGGTGAAACCAATTTGGAGAGAAGTGGAACTAAGGAAAGACTATTTTGTTGGTATGTCCAAGTTGACATTTTGTGATACTAACGGGACATCGTGAAAAATGGGAGGCAGTGGATAAGCTATCGGCTCTCTCGGGCATCATGGAAAATAAAACAAAGCCTTTATAAGAATTTCTGTGGCTCAGGTGGAATGGGTAGGAGTGAAAGTAAGTGAGGAAATTCCCATCCAGTGGGGATGAGGAAAAGCATTTTGAGGGATAATGATAATTCTCTCGAGTAGGCAGAGGATAAGATAAAGATTATGTACCATTGGTTTTGGCAGTCACTGTTTCTGGCACAAAAAAAGTACTACATAGAATATGATCTATGTAAAATTAATGTGGAGGTGTGATTCCAAGATGGGGTTCTGGACAATTGTCCATGTGATGGTCCAGACACTAAAAATCCTAAGCTATTAAAACTGGAAGCATAATGTATCGTAATAATGTACTTTGTGCTGGTCGCTATGATTTATTTGATGCTTATCAATTCAGACGATTTTTGGCCGAATGTAGTTAATTTATTTTGTGGTTGTACACTGCTGTTTTATCTAATCCTTTCCAAACTTCTTATTGACACTAGTGAAATTGTCAATTTATCCCATGGGAACCATATTACCCAATCATAATTTTATTTTATTTTTGTTTCCGCTTCTTGCAGGTTGTGTATGGCATTGGTTTCTGTTTTCTTTTTTTAATTGCTAGAATAATCTTCTGAAATTAGGATGTTGAAAAAGGGCGGCACGATGGCGCAGCGGTATAGATGCTGCCTTACAGAGCCAGAGACCCAGGTTCAATACTGACCGCGGGTGCTGTCTGTACGGAGTTTGTATGTTCTCCTCGTGACCAATGTGGGATTTCTGCAGTTTCCTCCCATTCTCCAAGGACGTGCAAGTTTGTACGTTAATTAATTGGCTTGGTAAAATTGTGAAAATTGTCCCTAGTGTGTAGGAGGTGTGTTAGTGTGCCTGGTCACTGTAGTGTCACTGGTCGGCATGAACCTATTGGGCCAAAAGATCTGCTTCCGCATTAAACTCGTTTTGGAACAGAGAACCCTTGTAGAAAAATGTGAAAATAAGGGCCATGTATAACATTAAGTGTGATTTCTTCAGCACTTCATGGGTTTCATGCTGAGAAAGTATGTTAAAATAAAGCAAGTCAGATACTTGAGTCAAATGGATTTGAACAGTGATGTGCTTGAAGCTGTTTTGGACCAGTTAATAACATTTGGCTCATTAGCAATCCTGGTTAGACTGGTTTAAGTAGAATTGTAATTATAAAAGTGTCAATGATTCATCTTCAAATTTGTGCCTGGTCAAGTCACAGCAAGCAACATTTAAAAATGAATGGAAATGCAATCTTTTTGTTATCCAATGTTTAAACTTTGGCTGCCGTAGAATAGGAAGGTTGATGCACTTGGCAGGTCTGCAGGGTTTAGAGTGTTTAGACGTCTGCAGAATTTTTTAACCTAACACTTGAAAAATGTTGATAAAGTTGATTAAATAATATATTTAAAGAAAGAAGGATTGCGTCAAACATTCAAATGACTACATTTTTTTCTTAGCGTGTGGACTAATTGAGAATGTTTTAACATGCTTTCCTATTCCAACAGTTTAGTTTGAAGATACATCATGGAAGCAGGCCCTTTGACCCACCGAGTCTGCACTGAGCAGAGATCCCCACACACTAACACTATTCTACACACATTAGGGACAATTTACAATTATACCAAGCCAAATAACCTACAAACCTATACATCTTTGAAGTGTGGGAGGGAACAGCAATTCCTGGAGAAAACTCACACAGGTCACAGGGCGAACATACAAACTATATAGACTGCACCCATGGCAGATTGGAAGGTAGCAACTACAATACTGCATCTTAAGGAATATATTTAAAGCAAGTAGGAAGCTGAAGATTAATTAGATTGATATCAATTGTCGTTATGCTGGAATTTATTGTTAAAGAGGAAATTCCTATTCTCCTTAATGAATACAATCACAGAATTCCAGTGTAAGATATGAAGGAGATAAGTGATCCATGTGGAGTCCGGGACTCTTTGGGAAAATCTCATTACAAGATAGCTACCAGGGGAGTCAATCGTCCAAGGACAAAAATGCTCTCCAAAATACAGTGCAAACATTAGCTTCCTTGTCTGTAAATATATATGTTTAAGTAGAATCATTAATTTGTCTAACACCATTAGTGGGTCACTTGCTATATGTTCAACATATTTTGGCCATATGGGTGATCATACACACATCTTGCAGTTTTATTATATCATATATGCAGCTAATGCCCTCATTTCCTTTAGTACATCCTGTTTGTTCCAGTCTGGAGAGTAATGGGATGGTTGTAGTAAAGCCCCTGGGATTACTTTTGATCACAAGAGCCTACAGCTCTGTTTGAGCTGGTTCCAGCCAGCTCTATCCAGCTGACCACATGGCTAGGTAGGCTTTGTCTCCCGACCAAAGGGCCAGTAAAGGAGGTAAACATATGGGGTAACTGGAATTTCTAAGTGGGTGTTTATAAGATGCATAGAAAAGGTTGCCACTTAAAATATGAACTAAATCTTGTCAAATTGTTGACTATTATTAGTGGGATTGTGACATTGTCAGCTATTTGCTACTTCTAATAATATGTTGGATGAGAATGTAGGGTGTATGTTCATGTTTTGTGCTGATAAGTTAATTTGTATGTAATGCCCTTGTCCCACTTGGGAAACCTGAACGGAAACCTCTGGAGACTTTGCGCCCCACCCAAGGTTTCCGTGCGGTTCCCGGAGGTTTTTGTCAGTCTCCTTACCCTGCTTCCGGCAACCACCTGCAACCTCCGGGAACCACACGGAAACCTTGGGTGGGGCGCAAAGTCTCCAGAGGTTTCTGTTCAGGTTTCCTAAGTGGGACAGGGGCATAAGAAAGCAAGGAGAATGTCAAGTTTTGCAAAGATTCATCGTCAGGTTAAGCAAATGGACAGGAATAGATGACAGATGGGAAATAAAGAAAGAATGTGAAAATGTGCACCTCGGTCGGAAGAATTAAAGTAGATGCTGTAAATTGCAAGGAAGAAATGTTGGTATAGAGTGCGTGGTGTTGCTCTTTGCAAAGTCAAACCTGGGCGGGGCCTACAGATTGGATGGTTGGGCTATGAGGAGTGATGTAGAGCAGAGGGATCTAGGAATGCAGGTACATAGTTTCTTGAAAGTGGTGTCATAGGAAGATAGGATGGTCAAGAAAGTTTTTGGCACATTGGCCTTCCTCCGTTACAGAGTATTGAGTGTTAAAATTGAGACATTATGCTACAGTTGTTCCAAATGTTAGTGAGACCACCTTTTGGAGTCATTGTTCAGTTTTGGCCAACCTGTAATAAGAAGAATGCTATTAAGTTGGTAAGTTTGCAGAGAAGATTTATGAGAATGTTGCCAGGACTTGAGGGCCAGTGCTTTAGGGAGAGGTTGAGCAGGTTAGGACTTTATTTCTTGGAGTGCAAAACGATGAGGGATGATCTTGAAGAGGTGCATGAGATGAATAGATTCAGCAAATGCACAGTCCTTTACTCAGAGTAGGGGAATCAAGAACTAGAGGTCATAGGTTTACGTTGAGGGAGGGGGAAGATTTAATAGGAACCTGAGGGGCAACTCTTTTACACAAAGGGTGGCAGGTATATGGAATGTGCTGCCAGAGGAGATAGTTGATGCAGGTACTAACACAACTTTTAAAAGACATTTGGACAGGAAATGTCCTATATGTATAGGATAGGTTTAGAGGTTATGGATCAAACGTAGGCAGGTGGAACTAGTGTGATGGGACATGTTGGTCAGCGTGGCAACGATGGGCTGAAGGACTTGTTTCCATGCTGTATGAGTAGAGTAGAGTAGAGTGAGAAGTGGTGGGATTGATTCATGAAATGATGAAAGTAAACTTGCCACGAAGACAAACATTTTGGAAGACAAATAGTGATTTGAGTACAAACAATGCAAGATCTTTCTACTGTATAGGGCTTTGGTGAGATCAATTGAAGTGGTGTGAGGATGTGTGCCTTGGAGTTGCCATATCCTGGACCTGCCAGATTGATTGCTGTGGGGAGAGCAAGATAAATTGTTCTTGAATATTTAGTAGACTCTTTGTTAAGCTCATTGAGAAATGAGCTATTTAGAGTCGTTAACGGGATGGATGGCAAAATGCTGCTTCCTCCAGCTGTCAATTCTGGGGAGGGCTGCCTCAGGATTGGGAATTAGCCATTTGGGATGAAGACGAGAGACATTTCTTTTGCACAAGAGTTGTGATTTTTTTCTTTAGGATTCTCTACTTAAGTTAACATGAATTTGGGCTATCATTTTGCTTTGGATGTTAAGGAGATTGGCATGGAAAACAAGGTGGGGAAGACAGGTGAGATACAAGGCTAGGTGTGAAATTGAAATGCAAGGCAAACTCACAGACCCTTCCGCCTACTGAATACACTCAGTATGGGCTGTAGTGTAAACCTATTGCTCTATCCAATGCTGCAAATTCTTTCAGTTGGCCAAGTTTCCTATTTTCTGCATGGATCATATTGTCTGCAGCCACATAGAACAGAGAAACATAGAAAATAGGTGCAGGAGTAGGCCATTTGGCCCTTCAAACCTGCACCGCCATTCGATATGATCATGGCTGATCATCCAACTCAGTATCCCATCCCTGCCTTCTCTCCATACCCCCTGATCCCTTTCGCCACAAGGGCCACATCTAACCCCCTCTTAAATATAGAACAGTTCCCTCAAGAAACAAGACTTCCACGTTTTAAATCTAAATCCCACTAAAACATATAGATTATTTTGTTTTTTGTGATTACTTTAACTGAAGTTGATTCCAGTGATAATGGGGAACTTTTGTTAGCAGGGTTTTCTGTATGTTTCAGGTGACTGGCTTTAAACATTTTTTTAAATGGAGAAAGTTTAAACTGCAAGAAATGCTCTCCTTTGTGTGACAGGAACTATGATGTGACAGATATGAAATGTGCACATGTACCACTTCATTTGCCAGTCTCCTGAGTCCCTGCATGGGTGAGTTTGTGAATATTACCTTGTATTTGACACTTTGATCTGGGCATTTCTCAGCAGAAGGTACTGTGTCTGAGGAAACTGCTTTCTGTTGATCTAAAATTCTGTCTTGTATGCATTGATTTGGGGATAGTACTCTTGATGATAAATTCACTGGAAATGCAAAGATCAGGGCTGGTTTACAGGATTTAGCTAATCTGTATTTCATTGTACATATCTAAACTTCCACCTATAGTTTTTTAATTTAGTTTAGAGATGCTGTGTGGAAACAAGCCCTTCGGCCTACCGAGTACTCACCGACTAGTGACCCCCACACATTAAAACTATCATTTACACTCTAGGGACAATTTGCATTTATACCAAGCCAATTAACCTACAAACCTGTACGTCTTTGGAGTGTGGGCAGAAAACAGGGCACCCGGAGAAAACCCATGCAGGTCACAGGGAGAACGTACAAACTTTGTACAGACAGCGCCCATAGTCAGGATCGAACCCAGGTCTCTACCGCTGTGCCACTGTGCAGCCTCGTATTGATCATGTGTTGATCTTGTATCAAACACTGGGGCTAACGTCTGCTACCAACATTCATTTTAATGCTCTTGAACTTACCGCAGCTTGGGTAAATAGTGTGGGAAGTTACAATGTGTGCCAAACAATCCCTTTGGCTGTGACATTTACTTCTACAAGTGGCGGCTTAACCCTGCTGGACTGAAAGGGTTTAATAGGCTGATATATCACCACCTGGATTCTGATTTGCAACCCAAGAGAAATTAAATTGACCAACATGAGCAGTCAAGTACTTTTGTTCTGGGTCTGTTTCTTGAATCAGACACACAATGCTGGAGTAACTCAGCGGGTCAGGCAGCATCTCTGGAGACGAGGAAAAGGTGACATTTCGGGTCGAGACCGTTTTTCAGACCTTTTTTTTGTGTTTTGCTTTAATCTCCAACAAATGCTTTATATTTAGGTTTAAAAGGATCTGACAACAAACTAATAACATAAACTGTATATCATAACTGTCTGGTACTGATGCATAGATTTTTACAAATTTAAAAGCAAGAATTTAGAAAATTGGAACCAAATTATACTCTTTTTATGCTTTTATGCATTTGTTGGAGATGATGTATATAAGACTGGCTGAACATAACTCCACTGGGTTCAGTCTTCATTCTTACATTTCATCTTGTAAACTAAAGAGTCCAGAGAATCGTTTTTCACCACCTCGGATGATGGTGGACAAATCAACTACTGCTAGGCAGGCATTTTGGGACATTTAAATTAATATTAGCAGGTGCTGTACTCGCTCCATACTCATGACTGCGTAGCCAGACATAGTGCGAACTCCATCATCAAGTTCGCTGACGACACCACTGTTGTGGAACGTATCACTGATGGGGACGAGTCAGAGTATAGAAGTGAGATCGACCGATTGAGCAAATGGTGCCAGCACAATATCCTGGCTCTTAACACCAGCAAAACCAAGGAACTGATTGTGGACTTCTGAATGGGTAGAATGGGGACCCACAATCCTGTTTATATCAACGGGTCGATGATGGAAAGGGTCAAGAACTTCAAATTCCTGGGCGTGCATATTTCCAAAGATCTCCCCTGGTCCCAGAACACGATGCAATCATAAAGAAAGCACATCAGTGCCTCTACTTCCTGAGAAGATTACGGAGAGTCGGTTTGTCAAGGAGGACTCTCTTGAACTTCTACAGGTGCACAGTAGAGAGCATGCTGACCGGTTGCATCATGGCTTGGTTCGGCAACCTGAGCGTCCAGGAGCAGAAAACGCTGCAAAAAGTTGTAAACACTGCCCAGTCCATCATTGACTCTGACCTCCCTACCACCTAGGGGATCTATTGCAGTCGCTGCCACAAAAAGGCTGCTAGCATCGTCAAGGACCCACACCATCCTGGCCACTCATCTCTCCGCTGCCATCAGGTAGAACATCCAGGTTCAGGAATAGCTGCTTCCCCACAGCCCAGACTATTAAACACAACTTCAAACAAACTCTAAACAAAAACAGCCTATTGCTCTTTATCTGTTTATTGATGTGTGTATATATATATATTCTATGGTATATGGACACATTGATCTGATCTGTATTTTTGACTACAATATCCTGTTTAGCTGCAGCAAGCAAGAATGTCATTGTCCTATCAGGGACACATGACAATAAACTCTCTTGACTTGATCAGATAGGAATTATGGCAACAGTTACAATGACAGCACAGAAACTGTCTGTTTGACCCATGATATCTGTGCCAACTGTCAAGTACCAATCCCATTTTATATTCCCCACATTCCCTTTTAAGTATTCCGAGATTCTGAATTTGGAGAAGGTAGGGAAGTCACGGAAGAGAGTAGTGATGTGGTAGTGGAGGAGGTGTTGACAGCTTTAAAGTACATAAGCTGGCTAAACTCCTGGGGCCTGGCCAAGTGTATCCTGGAACATTGGGAAAGCAGAATAGAAATTGCTGAAGCACTGGCAAATATATTTGCATTATTGTAATCCACAAAAGAGTGGAGAATGGCAAATGTCATGCCTTTATTTAAGAAAGGATACAAGGACAAACCAGGGAAATACAGACCAGAGAATGTAATGCCTTAGTTGGGCAGGTTACTTAAGGGGATTTTAAGAGACAGGATCCAGGTGTATTTGGAACGGCAAGGACTGAGTAGGGACAATCAGCTTGGCTTTGTGTGTGGGAAAGTGTCTTTTACAAATTTGGTTAGGTTGTTTAGAAGAGGTAACCAGCACGATTGAGGGCCGTGCAGTAGTCGACGTAGACTTTGAGCAACGGTTTTGACAAGATCTTGATTGAAAGGTTGGATCTCATGGGATTCTTGATAAACTGGTCAAATGGATACAAAATTTACTTGAAGTTAGAAAACACAGGTGGTGGTAGATGTGTGTGCGTGCGTGTGTGCGCGTGTGTGTTCATAAGTTCAGGGGGCAGCATTAGGCCATACGGCCCATCAAGTCTACTCTGCCATTCTCCGCCGTGTGTTTGGGTGGGTGGGTGTTTGGGTGGGTGGGTGTTTGGGTGTGTGTGTGTGTGTGTGCGTGCGTGCGTGTGTCAGCAGTAGGCCATTCGGCCCATCACGTCTGCCCCGTCAGCTGTCTTGGCCATGAAAGCCACAGATGCACCGCCCTCAGACAAGAAATTCCTTCTCATCTTCTGTCTAAAGGTACGTCCTTTTACTCTGAGGCTAAGGCCTGTGGTCCTAGACTCTCCCACTAGTTTTCCACTCATGCCAAGTTTGGCATGCTTGCCTTCATCGGTCAGGGTATAGACTACAGGAGTTGGGACGTCATATTATCATTGTAAGGCAACATATGGAATGTTGTGTAAAGTGCTGGTCACTCTGCTATTTGAAAAATGCCATTAAACTGGAATGGACCCAAAAATGATTAAGGAGGATGCTATCAGTTCTGGAATGTTTAAGTTATAAGGAGAAGCTAGATAGGCTGTATCTTCTGGAGGTAAATGCAATATATACCTTTAGAAGACCCAATATACCTTCATGGGGTAATATAAAGTTGTGAGTGGGCTTGGGTAAGATGAAAGGTCAGTTTTTTTTCTCGAGGCTTCATGGAGCCTAAAATTAGAAGGCACAGGTTTAAGCGGAGAGGGGAAAGATTTAACAGGGACACGAGGGTTAGCTTTTTCACTCAGAGGGTGAAAAAGCTTGCCCCCACCTACATCAAAAGTCTACTTACCCACCACACCACCTCCAGGTCCCTCAGATCGGCCGACTTGGGGTTACTGAACATCCCGCGGTCTAGGCATAAGCTCAGGGGCGACCTTTGTGGTTGCAGCTCCTAGACTGTGAAACAGCATCCCTCTTCCCATCAGAACTGCCCTCCTCCATCGACTCCTTTAAGTCGAGACTTAAAACACATCATTACTCTCAAGCCTTTCTTGACGTTCTCTGAGGGAGGGCTATACGTATGTAGCGATGTATGTACTTAATCTATGAACCACTGTTGTATAACGTTAGTACCTCCACCAATGTAAAGCACTTTGGTCAACGAGAGTTGTTTTTTAAATGTGCTATAGAAATAAAAATGACTTGACTAGTGACAGGCACGTGTGACTGGCTCAGATGGGTAACTTGGCCACCACGGACAGGGCTGGGCAAAGGCCCTGTTTGTGTGCTCCATAATGCTATGACTCTACTTTACCACTTGCTTCACAAGCTCTGGGTAATTTACAGTTAACCTTTGGAATGTGGAAGGCGTGCACTAAACTGTTCAAAGGGCTCGGCGAACATTTATTCACATAGTCATGAAGGCAAACAGCACGGAAACAGATGCACCATGTGCCAACTGCAGATGCCTATCCATGCTGATCCAGCACTCAGCCCATAGCTTTCTGTGCCATGTATTTCAGATGCTCGTGTAAATACATTTAAAATGTTATAAGCATACCTGCCCTCGCCATTCCCGCAGGCAGCATATTCTAGATTACAACCGCATTCCGGGTAAAAAATTCATCAAATCTCCTAAATTTCCCATCCCGTGCCTTAAACTTTGTTAACAGCAACATCCAAGACAGCAAGAAATTGCAGCGAATTGTGGTCGCAGCCCAGACCTTCACACAAACTAACCTCCCTTCCATTGACTCCATTTGTACCTCACGCTGCCTTGGCACGGGCAGCAGCATAATCGAGGACGAGGTGTAGAAGTGTGGAAAAAGCCCACCTCCAGATTCCGAGACAGTTTTTTCCCGGCTGTTATCAGACAACTGAACTATCCTGCCGCAACCAGAGAGCAGTCCTGAACCTCATCTATCTCATGGGGAACCTCAGAATATCTTTGATCGGTAATAATTCTGATTCTGTACCATTATAACGACACAGGCGCAGCGATAAAGGTGCTGCCTTACAGCGCCGGACACTCGAGTTCGATCTCTTGTCTGTACGGAGTTTGTACCTTCTCCCCGTGACCACGTGGGTTTTCTCCGAGATCTTCGGTTTCCTCTCACACTCCAAAGACGTACAGGTTTGTAGGTTAATTGGCTTGGTAAATTAAAAAATTGTCCCTAGTGGATGTAGGATAGTGTTAATGTGCGGAGATCGCTGGTCGGAGAGGACCCAGTGGGCTGAAGGACCTGTTTCCGTGCTGTATCTCTAAACTAAACTAATCCCACCTGCCTGCGCTTGTTCCATATCCCTCCAAACCTGTCCTATCCATGTAGCTGTCTAACTGTTTCTTAAAAGTTGTGATAGTCCCAGCCTCAACTACTGCCTCTGGCAGCTTGTTCCATATACCCACCACCCATTGTGTGAAAAAGTTACTACTCAGATTCCTATTAAATCTTTTCCCCTTCACCTTAAACCTATGAGCTCTGGTCCTCGATTCCCCTACTCTGGGCAAGAGATTCTGTGAATCTATTCCTCTCATGATTTTATACATCTCTATAAGATCACCCCTCATCCTCCTGTGCTCCAAGGAATAGACGCAGCCTACTCCATCTCTCTCCATAATTTGGACCCTCTAATCCTGGCAATATCCACGTAAATCTTCTCTGAATGCTTTCAAGCTTGACAATATCTTTCCTATAACACGGTGCCCAGAAATGAACACAATACTCTAAATGTAGTCTCACCAACGTCTTATACAGCTGCAACATGACCTCCCAACTTCTATACTCAACACTCTGACTGATGAAGGCCAATGTGCCTTTTTGACCACCTTATCTACCTGCGACCCGACCTTCAAGGAACCATGCACCTGCACTCCTATATCTCTCTGCTCTACAACACTCTCCAGAGGCCTACCATTCATTGTGTAGGTCCTGCCCTTGTTAGACGTCCCAAAATGTAACGCCTCACATTTTTTGTTTTAAATTTCAAACCATTCCTCAGTCCACCTGGCCAATCGATCTAGATCCTGCAGAATCTATCAAAACCATCTTCATTATCTGCAAAACCACCCACTTTTGCATGATCAGTGTGTGTAGGATAGTGTTAGTGTACGGGGATTGTTGTTGGCATGGACTTGGTGGGCTGGCGGACCTGTTTCTGCCTATTTCCTTCGCTCCATAGATGCTGCTGCACCCGCTGAGTTTCTCCAGCTTTTTTGTGTAACCTTCGATTCTCCAGCATCTGCAATTCCCTCTTAAACGACCTGTTTCTGCGCTGTATCTGTAAACTAAACGTAACGATAATAAATAATTGTTTGTGTTAATCGACTCTCATTGAAATTGCACTATTCTGATTTGCAGAAAAATTGATTTACGGGCAGTTCTTGGGAATGGAACCCTATGTAAACCCAGGGATTGCCTGTATTGGGAAAGTTGCATACCCCTACTTCTAATACCCCTATCATTTGTAAACTTGTATTTGCTGAGGCTTTTATTATATACAATGGGCAATTTGTAAAACTTGTGTTTCGGCCATATGATGGTGGATTAGTAACTCTAAAAGCCATTCACAACCACTTCAAATGTAACGGTGCTGCAATTTGTCAGAGGACCAGTGGTGAGCATTAGTTTTGTAATTGTAAATCTTTATTGTCATTTCCTGAGTATTCGCATACTCAGAGGAAACAAAAAAACGTTTCTCAACCAGTGTCCATTCAGTTTTCGTTACAAAATAAATAGCAATTAAAATTAAAATACATGTCATGAACAATTTAACCCTCTAATAACATTCAATAACATTCAACAGCCGTTCCGACCGGCAGCGGCACAACAGTGGCTCTGCTGTAGTGTGGGGTGTTTGTGCGCGATACTTGGCAGGGGGGAAAGTTCATTTAACAGTCTTATAGCCTGTGGGAAGAAGCTGAGGAGCATCCTGCTGGTTTTGCAGCTAATGCTCCTGTACCTCTTCCCAGATGGGAGGATGGTGAAAAAGTCATGCGATGGGTGGTAAGGGTCTTTGATGATGGAGATGGCTCTGTTGATGCATCTCTTCTTGTATATGTCCAGCAGGAAGGGGAGTGGAGCACCAATATGTGCGCAAGCTTGAAAATATCCTGTTTTAAAAGGATCCATTAGAAATGATGCAATACTTGTATTGGGACTTCAATTTAGTTTTGTTTATTGTCACGTGTACTGAGGAACTGTGAAAAGCTTTACTGAGGTATTTTTCTGAGGTTCTTTTAAGCGGAAAATACAAGCATTTCTATAAATTACATGATGGTATCTCATGAAATCATTTTAGTTGTTTGGAGAGGAAAATGAAACGATGCTATCATTGTAAGGCTGGAACACCTAATGGATCTTTGTAATTCTGCACTCTATCTGCCCTTTGTTTATGTTAAAATTTGCAAGTAGCAGGACTCTGTGTACTTGTGGAAGCAGTGGGTGAAGAAAACCAGTGAAATCAATTTGAAAGTGGGTGTCATTTATTTTGTGCAGCCGTTGGCAGCATAATGACTAATGGTGCAGATGATTCTCTTCATGTGCTGGAAGGGGTGTGTGCTTTTTATAGCCTGCCACTCACTGTTCTACATGTCAGGTTAACTACAGGCTCCAACTGAATCCAAGTGGCTGTCAAGTCAGTGCCCCTACAGTAGTTTGCAGTGTTCTGTTTATGTGATTGGCATTATTGGTTAGCCCATTCTGTGGTGTTTCGACAGGTATCGTATGCACCACTGCCTATTGAAGTGCTTAACGTGACCTCTCTAGTCCTGTAGTTGCTTGCGTTTGCTTCCAAGTAACATGCAGCAGGATGTTAGAAATGACTATCTACCGAACAGCACATTCTTTGTTTCAATAAAACCCACAACCTTTTACTATTCAAGCGTTCTCAATGCGATTGGCCCATAAAATCTGAGAAAATATTAAAATTATTAATGTCAATTTATTACACATTTTCAAAACTGGGAATGGTGTCATTATTGCAAGTAACTTCTTTTACCCTTTTGTGCCATTTTCTATACTTTACATTAGCCAGCCTCACTGTAATGCTCGATATAATTAAGCTACTACCAGATTTCTGCTGAAACAAATCTGTTACTGTCTAATTGGGATCCTCTTTTACATGAAGGATAAAGTGGGAATGAGGGTTGAAATCACCAATTATGTAATTGACTCGTATCCTTTGAAACAGGTTACTTGCCTTACCTGCGACAACAAATCCAACACAATTGAATCCTTCTGGGACCTTTCTCTAGAATTTCCCGAGCGATACCACTGCAATGGAAAAGAAGATGCTTCCCCATATCCTTGCTTGTTGACGGAAATGTTGGCAAAATTCACTGAGACAGAGGCTTTGGAAGGGAAAATTTATGCCTGTGACCAATGCAACAGTGAGTAAAGTTGAAGCAATATGTTTGTACGCTGCGCAAAGATTGAATCGTTATGGAGCTGGGATCTTTTTTCCGATTGATGCACCTCACTTACATGTATAAGATTGTTAAAAAGTGGCAAGAATGTTGTTTTAGGCGTGTGGCAATAGAATCTAAACTTTGTTTGGGTTATAATTTTCTGATTTATTTTGTATTCTTCTCGCTAACCCATTTATTTGTGATGCTGACCAAATATCCGATTCTGTTAATTAAAGTGAAATCATTTTTCCATCTGGACTCTCACTGCTTCTCATGTACACTGTAAATGGCATCGATTGTAACCATGTCTTGTCTTTCTGCTGACTGGTTAGCACACAACAAACAGCTTTTCACTGTACCTCGGCGCACGTGACAATAAACTCAAACTGATTCATTCATGGAAGATGCTGGGCTAAAGTATTGTTGTTAACTTAATGTTCAGTAACACAGAGTATTGTGTTCAGGTCTGAGCGCCATGTTATAGGAAAGATGTAGTCAAGTTGGAAAGGGTACAGAGAAAATTTACAAGGATGTTACCGGGACTCGAGGATCTAAGCTATAGCAAGAGGTTGAGTAGATTGGGACACTATTTCCTGGAATGCACTAGGATGAGGGGTGACCTTGTAGAGGTGTATAAAAGCATGAGAGGAATAGATTGGGTAGATTCGCACAGTCTCTTGCCCAGAGTTGGGGGGGATCTAGAACCAGAGGCCATAAGTTTAAAGTGAAGGGGAAAAGGTTTTATAGGAATCTGAGGGGTAACTTTTTCACAAAAGGGTGGTGGGTGTATGGAACGAGGTTCCGGAGGAAGTAGTTGAGGCTGGAATTATTGCAAAATTTAAGAAGCAATTAGACAGGTACATGGATAGGACAGGTATAGCGGTGTATGGGCCAAACGCAGGTAGGTGGGACAAGTGTAGATGGGACATGTTGGTTGGTGTGGGCAAGTTGGGCCGAATAGCCTGTTTCCACACTAACTCGAGCAATGTGAACTGCAAAGTGCATAAGAATGTGTCACATAGAAGTTAGCAATTGGACCCAACCTGTCTGTGTCCATGTATCCTATCTTGCCTAACTCTTTTGGCATAATTTTATCTCTTTCTACCTTGTGTATGTATCTAAACTTGCCATAGATGGATCCAAATTTACTATAAATGGATCCAGGCAGTGCAGCGTAGGTTCATGAGATTGATCCCTGGGATGGCGGGACTGTCATATGAGGAAAGATTGAAAAGACTAGGCTTGTATTCACTGGAATTTAGAAGGATGAGGGGGATCCTATAAAAACATGTAAAATTATAAAAGGACTGGACAAGCTCGATGCTGGAAAAATGTTCCCAATGTTGGGCGAGTCCAGAACCAGGGGCCACAGTCTTAGAATAAAGGGGAGGTCATTGAAGACTAACATAGAGGAAATCCTTAAAAAGTGCCATCAGAGACAATATCTACTCAGGAAGCTGAAGTCATTTGGGATGAACAAAGACATTCTCACCACATTCTACTACCCATTCATTGAAAATGTAATAACCTTCTCTTTCACTAGCTGGTTCCACTCCATCACCCTACAACACCCTGCAGACCTTGAGCAGCCTGTTAAATGTGCTCAAGGTCTGCTCAAAAATCTTTGAGCAGCCCGTCCGAACTCTCACTGCCCTATGCGACCAACAGTCTGTAAAGTTAACACGCAGGATTCTTCAGGTCCCCTCTCACATCCTGTTTCCTGAGTTTGAGTGGCTCCCCTCAGGACGCAGACTCCGTTGTCTGGGTTGCCGGACACAGAGGAGGAAGGCAACCTTCATCCCCAGGGCTGTCCAGCTTTTTAATGCTGATCACTGACTCATGAACATATGAAATGAAATAACCTTCTATATGCACTTTGTGTGTTGTGTGATTGTGCACTGTGTCTGGAATGCGTGTGCTCGTTGATTGTGCAGTATGTGTGCTGCTTATGTTTGTTGATTGTGTCCCTTTTTAAAAAGCTACTGTAATGCGCCCTTTTAAATTGCCCCTCGGGGACGAATAAAGTGCTTTGAATTGAATTGAATTGAGGTGAGAAAAAACTTTTTCACCCAGAGAGTTGTGAATTTATGGAATTCCCTGCCACAGAGGGCAGTGGAGGCCAAATCACTGGGTGGATTTAAGAGATCGTTAGATAGAGCTCTCGGGGCTAGTGGAGTCGAGGGTTATGGGGAGAAGGCAGGCACGGGTTATTGATTGGGGATGATCAGCCATGATCACAATGAATGGCGGTGCTGGCTCAAAGGGCCAAATGGCCTCCTCCTGCACCAATTTTCTATGTTTCTAATTTCAATCAGGTTCTTTGGTTATCATATTCCACATTGAAACCACTCCCTGTTTAATAATGTATATTTTAAATTCTCTGTTGATTCATTGAAGGCTATTATGTTTGCACTATTCAAGGCACCTTAATTTTAAACATTCCCCAAGGTCACCTCTCAACCATCCTTCAGGAACAGAAAATTGACCCAGGGTGTTTATATTGTTTTATAAGTGTATTATTGTTGGTAGTTGGAGGATCTGGGTATAATTGGCAAGGCAAACATTTATTGCCTGTTCCTACTTATCCGGTAGATGTGTCGCTACCTTAAACAATGGTCGTCTTCCTATAGGCTCTTCCATGGTGCTGTTAGATGGGGAATTCCAAGACTTGGACCCAATGACAACAACGCATCAATGACAACAACTCATCGAGTCTACTCTGCCATTCAATCATGGCTGATCTATCTTTCCCTCTCAACCCCATTCTCCAGCCTTCTCCCCATAACCACTGACAACCGTACTAGTAAAGAATCTGTCAATCTCCACCTTAAAAATATCCATTGACTTGGCCTCCACTGCCTTCTGTGGTAATGAATTCCACAGATTCACCACCCTCTGACTAAAGAACTTTCTCCTCCTAAAAGGACATCCTTTTATTCTAAGGCTATGGCCTCTGGTCCTAGACTCTCCCACTAGGGGAACCATCCTCTCCACGTCCACTCTAACCAGGCCTTTCATTATTGGGTAAGTTTGGAGGAAACTTGCAGGTATTGATCACAGTACTGGTCGTAGAATTGGTAAGTGCTAATCGTGTGAAACAAATCCTTCAGCCCACCAAGCCTGTGCTGGTCATCAAATATCTACTGTTACTTTTAAGAATGGCTTGAAAATCGAAGGTAGACAAAAGTGCTGGATAAACTCAGTGGGTGCAGCATTATCAGTCTGAAGAAGGGTTTTGGCCTGAAATGTTGCCTATTTCCCTCGCTCCTTCGATGCTGTTGCAACCGCTGAGTTTCTCCAGCACTGTTGTCTACCATTAAGAATGGCTTATTGTGTGTGGATCCAGTGGGAAATCTTGCTTGCTATCCTGTCAATGCATGAGTACAATCAACCTAACAGATGGTACAACATATCAGAGTGCAGAAGGTGTTACCGTGTTATAGCATTGCAGCTGAAGCGATAGTGCTGATTTAGTTTTTTAGTCCAAGGGCTGTAATAAGATAGGATGGGAGGTCGGGACTACAGCCTTAACTTATGGGAGGGCCATTGAGTAGTCTGGTAACAGCGTGAAAGCAGCCAGACCTAAATCCGCCAGTACGTGCTTTCAAGCTTTTGTATTTTCTGCCTGACGGGAGTTGGGTAAAGAGAGAATGACCAAGGTGAACACAGTCCTTTGTTATGTTGGTTGCTTTCCTGAAGCAGCATGAAGTGTAGGAGTCGATTGGGGAGGGAGGGGGGCTGCTTTGTGTCTAGACTGGGCTACGTCCACGACTCTGCAATTTCTTGACGTCTTGGGCAGGGCTGTTGCCAAACCAAACCAGTCGGATGCTCGTCTGATGAAGCCCTAAAGGTCACCTATTCCTTTTCTCCCCAGATACTGCCTGACCCGCTGAGCATTTTGTGTCTATCTTTGGTGTAAATCAGCATCTGCAGTTCCTTCTTACACAGTAGGATGTTTTCTGTAGAGCTGGATAAGAGTTGTTGGAGACATGATGAACCTCCTTAGTCTTCTGCGGAAGTAGAGGTGTTAGTGTGCTTTCTTGACTGTCTCTTCAATGTGGTATTTAGATATATCGATACATTGTGGAAACAGGCCCTTTGTCCCAACTTGCCCATACTGGCTCAGCTACAAGAGTGCCACCTGCCTGTGTTTGGTCCATATCCCTCTAAACCTGTCCTATCCATGTACCTGTCTAACTGTTTCTTAAACGTTGGTATAGTCCCTGACTCAACTACCTCCTCTGGCAGCTTGTTCCAGACATCCACCACCCTTTGTGTGGAAAAAGTGACATCTCAGATACCTATTAAATCTTTTCCCCTTCACCTTAAACCTTTGTGTTCTGGGCACGAGACTCTGTGCATCTACCCGATCTATTCCTCTCATGATCTTATACACCTCTATAAGTTTGCCCCTCATTCTCTTGCCTCATCATCTCTTGAGTCCCAGCCTACTCAACCTCTGCCTATAGCTCACACCCTGGCAACATCCTCGTAAAGGTACACAAAAATGCTGGAGAACATCATAGGCCCGAAACGTTGCCTATTTCCTTCGCTCCATAGATGCTGCTGCAGCCGCTGAGTTTCTCCAGCACTTTTGTCTACCTTCGATTTTCCAGCATCTGCAGTTCCTTCTTAAACATCCTCATAAATCTTCTCTGTACCATTTCCAGCTTGACAACATCTTTCCTATAACATGGTGCCCAGAACTGAGCACAATATTCTAAATGTGGCCGCGCCAACATCTTATACAACTGCAACATGACCTCCCATCTTCTATACTTAACACTCTGGCTGATGAAGGCCAATGTGCCAAAAGCCTTTTTGACCACCTTAACTACCTGTAATTCCACCTTCCGGGAACCATACGCCTGCACTCCTGGATCTCTCTGCTCTACAACACTGCCCAGAGGCCCACCATTCACTGTGTCGGTCCTGCCCTTGTTAGATTTTCCAGAATGCAACATCTCACATTTTTCTGTATTAAATTCCATCAACCATTCCTCAGCCCACTTGGCCAAGACCCAGATCCAGGATCCAGATCCTGCCGCAAATTTTCACAACCATCTTCACTATCCGCAAAACCACCCACTTTTGTATCATCAGCGAACTTGCTTATCTTACCGTGTACATTCTCATCCAAATCATTGATATAGATGACAACCAGTAACGGGCCCAGCACCGAACCCCGAGGTACACCACTAGTCACAGACCTCCATCCTGAGAAGCAACCTGCCACCATCGCCCTCAACCTTCCTTCCATGAAGCCAATTTTCTATCCATTCAGCCATCTCTCCTTGGATCCCATGCGATCTAACCTTCCAGATCAGCCTACCACGAGGAACCCTGTCGAATGCTTTACTGAAGTCCATGTACACAACATCTACATCTCTGCCCTCATCGACCTTTTTGGTCACGTCTTCAAAAAACGTAATCAGATTTGTGAGACACGACCTCCAACGTACAAAACCATGCTTACTGTCCTTAATCAACCATTACCCATCCAAATGCCTGTATAACCTATCCCTCAGAATACTTTCTAGTAACTTTCCAAATACAGATGTTTAGCTCACTTGGCCTATAGCTACCAGCATTTTCCCTGCAGTCCTTCTTGTACAGAGGCACAACATTTGCCACCCTCCAGTCTTCCTGCACCTCTCCTGTATTTAAAGATGACCCATGGTATTAGTCACAGACGTCGGATGATACTTCAGAGGGGTGAACACTTGGAAAGCGCCTGGACCTGATAATATACCCGATCGAGTTCTGAAAACCTGTACAAACCAACTGGCGGGAGTTTTTGCAGACATTTTCAACGTCTCACTTCTGAGGTCTGAGGTTCCCACCTGCTTTAAGAGGATATCAATAATACCAGTGCCCAAGAAGAGTGAGGTGACGTGCCTCAATGACTATCGGCCAGTGGCACTAACGTCTGCGGTGAGGAAGTGCTTTGAGAGGTTGGTAATGGTGCATATCAACTTCTACCTCGACAAGTCAAGTCAAGTCAAGTTTATTCGTCACATACACATACGAGATGTGCAGTGAAATTAAAAGTGGCAATGCTCGCGGACTTTGTGCAAAAAGACAAACGGACAAACAATCAAACAAACTATAAACACAATCACAAACACACACATATTCTTTTACATATTAAATATTGGAAGGAAAAACGTTCAGTAAAGTTAGTCCCTGGTGAGATTTACAGTCCGAATGGCCTCTGGGAAGAAACTCCTTCTCAACCTCTCCGTTCTCACCGCATGGCAATGGAGGCGTTTGCCTGACCGTAGCAGCTGGAATAGTCCATTGCATGGGTGGAAGGGGTCTCCCATGATTTTGTTGGCTCTGACGTTGCACCTCCTGATGTAGATAGATCCTGCAGGGGGGCGAGTGAAGTTCCCTTAGTGCGTTCGGCCGAACGCACTACTCTCTGCAGAGCCTTCTTGTCCTGAGCAGAGCAATTCCCAAACCAGATGGTAATATTTCTGGACAAGATGCTTTCCACCGCCGCTGCGTAGAAGCACTGGAGGATCCTCGGAGACACTCTGAATTTCATCAATTGCCTGAGGTGGTAAAGGCGCTGCCTTGCCTTACTCACGAGTGCTGAGGCGTGTGATGTCCATGTCATATCCTCAGAGATGTGGACTCCCAGATATTTAAAACAACTCACCCCATCCACAGGATCCCCATTTATACTCAATGGAGTGTACGTCCTCGGATGATGTGCCCTCCTAAAGTCCATGATCAGCTCCTTCGTTTTTTTGATGTTCAAGAGGAGGCTGTTATCCTGGCACCAGAGTGCTAGATCAGCCACCTCCTCCCGGTAGGCCTTCTCGTCGTTGTCTGAGATCAGGCCCACCACCACAGTGTCATCAGCAAACTTAATTATTGAGTTGGAGCTGAACCTAGCCACACAGTCATGTGTGTACAGGGAGTACAATAGGGGGCTGAGGATGCAACCCTGGGGCGATCCAGTGCTCAGGGTGAGGGACTTCGATGTATTCCTTGACCCACTACAGTTAGCATCCCGCCACAACAGATCAACGGAGGATGCAATTTCACTGGCTCTCCACTCCGCATTGGACCACTTGGACAATAAAAACACTTGCGTCAGGCTGTTGTTTATAGACTACAGCTCGGCATTTAATACCATCATCCCCTCCAAGCTGGTTACCACGCTCACGGAACTGGGTCTCTGTGCATCCCTCTGCAATTGAATCCTTGACTTCCTCATCTACAGACCACAGTCTATTTGAATTGGAGGAACCACTTCATCGTCAGTAACAATTAGTACGGGAGGACCTCAAGGCTGCGTGCTCAGCCCCTGATTTACTCACTCTATACCCATGACTGCGTAGCCAGTCATAGTGCAAACTCCATCATTAAGTTCGCCGACAACACAATTGTTGTTGGATGAATCACAGATGATGATGAGTCGGGGTAAAGGTGAGATCGACCGATTGACCAAATGGTGCCAACACAATAACCTGGCTCTCAACATCAGTAAGACCAAGGAACTGATTGTGGACTTTGGTAGGGGAAGGATGAGGACCCACAGTCCCGTTCATATCAATGGGACGATGGTGGAGACGTCAAAAACTTCAAATTCCTGGGCGTACATATTTCAGAAGATCTTTCCTGCAATTATAAAGAAGGCACATCAGCGACTCTACTTCCTGAGAAGATTACGGAGATTCAGTATGTCAAAGAGGATTCTCCTAAACTTCTACAGGTGTACAGTAGAGCGCATTCTGACTGGTTGCATCGTGGCCTGGTTCGGCAACTTGAACGTCCAGGAGCGGAAAAGACTGCAGAAAGTTGTGACTAATGCCCAGTCCATCAACGGCTCTGAACTCCCCACCATCGAAGGGATCTATCGAAGTCACGCCCCAAAAAAGGCACCCAACATCATCAAAGACCCACACCATCCTGGCCACACATTCATTTCACCACTGCCATCGGGAAGAAGGTACTGGAGCCTGAAAACTGTAACGTCCAGGTTCAGGAACAGCTTCTTCCCCACAGCCATCAGGCGACTAAACACAACACCAAATAAGCTCTGAACTGCAACAGACTATTATTATTATTGCACTATATTTGGTATTTATTGAGTATGTGAAACATGAACTTGTTTTCTTCTCCGTTATGTACTATGTTTACATATTCTGTTGTGCTGCACCAAGTAAGAATTTCATTGTCTTATCTGGGACACATGACAATAAAACACTCGACTTGACTCTTGACGACTAAATTTCAACCAGGGCTCCTGCAATTTCCTCTCTGGTTTCCCACAATGTCCTCAGATATCTGACCAGGCCCTGGAGATTTGTCTACCTTCACACACGATAGTACCTTCAGCATCTCTGTGACCGTAACACTGACTGCTCTCAAGCCACTTCCAGTGACTGCTCCAATTTCCTCCATCCTCCTGTCTTTCTCCTTGGTAAATGCAGAGGAGAAATACTCATAATAGATTTGAGTATAGGAGCAGAGAGGTTCTACTGCAGTTGTACAGGGTCTTGGTGAGACCACACCTGGAGTATTGCGTACAGTTTTTTGGTCTCCAAATCTGAGGAAGGACATTATTGCCATAGAGGGAGTGCAGAGACGGTTCACCAGACTGATTCCTGGGATGTCAGGACTGTCTTATGAAGAAAGACTGGATAGACTTGGTTTTATACTCTCTAGAATTTAGAAGATTGAGAGGGGATCTTATAGAAACTTACAAAATTCTTAAGGGGTTTGACAGGCTAGATGCAGGAAGATTGTTCCCGATGTTAGGGAAGTCCAGGACAAGGGGTCACAGCTTAAGGATAAAGGGGAAATCCTTTAAAACCGAGATGAGAAGAACTTTTTTCACGCAGAGAGTGGTGAATCTCTGGAACTCTCTGCCACAGAGGGTAGTTGAGGCCAGTTCATTGGCTATATTTAAGAGGGAGTTAGATGTGGCCCTTGTGGCTAAGGGGATCAGGGGGTATGGAGAGAAGGCAGGTACGGGATACTGAGTTGGATGATCAGCCATGATCATATTGAATGGCGGTGCAGGCTCGAAGGGCCGAATGGCCTACTCCTGCACCTAATTTCTATGTTTCTATGTTTCTATAAGACCTTGACCATCTCCTGTGGCTCCACACACAGTGTTGAGGGGTCCCACTCTCTCTAGTTACCCCTTTCCCCCTTATGTATTTATAAAATCTCTTCGGGTTGGCCTTAATGCTGTCTGCCAGCTATCTCCTGGCCCCTTTTTTGCCCTTCTGATTTCCTTTTTGACTTTGCTCCTAAGTTCCTGAAACTCCCCCAGGAATACACGTTAATGAGTTGCCTCAAGCGAGCTGTTTTCTCCTCTTGTACTTCCACAATTTTTTTCCCCTCATTTCCTCCATCTGCACTGTGGTTGCTTTGATAACTTGACTTTCCAGAGTGCCTTGTAAATGTCTTTCATAGAAACATAGAAAATAGGTGCAGAAGGAGGCCATTCGGCCCTTCGAACCAGCACCGGCATTCATTGTGATCATGGCTGATCGTCCCGTATGAATAACCCGTGCCTGCCTTCTCCCCATATCCCTTGAATCATGGTTTTGCCTCCACCTTAATTGTACGGCCTTGACTGCACCTATTCCTGACCCTGGTCCCCTACCCCTCTCTGCTGGGCAGTGTTTACCTCTGAAATCTGCTCCTTAACAACTTTAACACTTTTCATAGTTTAGCTCCTTCATCAGCCCAATAACTTTGTCGATAAGTTGACACAAAGTGAAATCTATTTTAAAACTAAATTGAAATTCTAATTGCATAACAGTTACAAAATCTTGGGATGTTGATGACATTGCCAAGGCACCAATTATCATCCACCTGTGGCTGCCTGCATTCAAAAAGACTTAAAATGGGAAAATAAACAATAAGTCTAATGGCCTCCGTAGCCTGCTATGTATCATGGAGGGCTTAATACCAATCTAATACCAATGTTCTTCACACAGAGAGTGGTGAATCTCTGGAACTCTCTGCCACAGAGGGTAGTTGAGGCCAGTTCATTGGCTATATTTAAGAGGGAGTTAGATGTGGCCCTTGTGGCTAAGGGGATCAGGGGGTATGGAGAGAAGGCAGGTACGGGATACTGAGTTGGATGATCAGCTATGATCATATTGAATGGCGGTGCAGGCTCGAAGGGCCGAATGGCCTACTCCTGCACCTAATTTCTACGTTTCTATGTTTCTATGTTCTTTGATTATTTTATTGTCCAAAAATGTGTTTGTTCAAATTTATTATATTTTTACAATGCAGCCAAAGGTCTCTGTTATAAATTCTAAGGGATTATAGCTTTGTAATTTCTTTCACCACTTATTCTGATCCCAAGATGTAGACTCCAGATAGTGGAATAGCCTTCCTCAACTATTGAGGAAATAGCCTCACTAGTTGAGGCTTCCTGAAAGCTATTCTGGACTCTAGCAGAAACCACTCTGTTCCTTGTTCCAATAAATGAATCCAGCCACTGTGTGGCACGGCTTCTGAGGCAGGTGATGTTTCTTTGGTGCAGACGGTGAAACTACCAACAACACGTCATCTATTGTCTCTAAGCACAAAATAATTGCAGCAAAACTTCCTACAAAAATGACCCTGCAATTTGCCTTTCATAACAAGCTGAATATGCATGGGAAATCCTTCATTTTGTCAATTAGCAGATTAAAAGCCCTGTCCCACGGTACGAGTTCATTCCAAGAGCTCTCCCGAGTTTTAAAAAAATCAAACTCGTGGTACGTTGGAGCTCGGGGACGTCTCTTAGCGCTAACGGCAGGTACTCGGGAAGACTCGCTAATGGCAGGTAAGCACGGGAAGACTCATGAAGATTTTTCAACATGTTGAAAAATGTCCACGAGAGCTCCGAGTACCGACGAGTGGCCATTACCATAAATCTCCGAGTTGGAATCAGGGCAAACTCGGGAGAGCTCTTGGAATGAACTCGTACCGTGGGACAGGGGTTATAGAGATCCCAGTGAATTCTGTGAGGGTGAAGATCAAGAGACTGACAGGCATGTTGTCAATGCTGATTGAGAGGGTGTTGAAGGCTTGTTCATTGCAACTTTTTAAAAATGTAATCAAAATAAACTTTATTCAGACTAAAAGATATATGCAAAACAAGAACTGTGCAAAGGTTCTTCCACATTCTCCGAGTCTTCGGTTTAAGTTAGCATCTGCAGTTCCTCTCTACGTATTTTATGCAGGCTTTGGAGAGGATGCATGAGAGATTTTACCAAAGTAATTCAAATACTTAGGGGTGTTATGTGGGAGACTAGAGAAGTCTCTGTTGTGTTCACAGGGGAATTAGGTAAACATCTGAACAGAGAAAGAAAAGCAGCACAGTAGCACATTGAGTAGAGTTGCTGCTTTATGGCGCCAGAGACCCGGGCTTGATCCTGACTACGGGCACTGTCTGTATGGAGTTTGCACGCTCTCCATGTGACCCCGTGGATTTCTTCCGGGTGCTCTGGTTTCCACCCAAAGTCCAAAAACATGCAGGTTTGTGGGTTAATTGGCTTCTGTAAATTTTCTCTAGTGTGTAAGGTAGAACCAGTGTACGGGAGGTTGCTGGTCGGTGTGGGACAAAGGGCCCGTTTCTATGCTGTCTCTTTTTCAACTAAACTGAATGGAAGAGCTATGAGTAAAGCGTGAGTGAGAATGGGACTATATAGACAAAAGTGCTGGAGAAACTCAGCGGGTGCAGCAGCATCTATGGAGCGAAGGAAACTCGCTATGGAGCGAAGGTAATCTATAGGACTATATAGATTGCTCTTTTGCTTGAACCAACCTGTAATTCGATCATATATTGATTGGACAAACATCCTATGACTTTTTGCATAATTCTCTACCTTTAGTTAGTTTAGTTTAGAGCTACAGCGTGGAAACAGGCCCTTCAGCCCACCGAGTCTACGCCGACCAGCCATCCTCACACAATAACACTATCCTACACACACGGAACAATTACAATTTTACCAAAGCTAGTTAACCTAAAAACCTGTGCATCTTGGGAGTGTGGGAGGAAACTGGAGCACCCGGGGAAAACCCACGCAGGTCATGGGGAGAACGTACAAACTCCGTACGGGCAGCATCCGTAGTCAGGATTAAACCCGGGTGTCTGCCGCTGTAAGGCAGTAGCTCCATTGCTGCTCCACTGTGCCGCTAAGATCCCTATAGTTTTTTGGTTATGTCCGGCTAATTGATAGTTCCACATGCTTTGTCTCCCTTATTCAAATAGTGGTACACCTGAGACTGTTCTCGAATTGCGAGAGTTGTTGGCCACCAGTTCTGCAGACAAATACAATCGAGATGAATGAGAGCAGCCTTAATACTGATAACACTGGATTCTGGTATTTTTCTCATTGCACTACTTGGGGTACTTATGTGTGGCTTGACTGTACTCGTGTATCCTATGATTAGACTGGATGGCACGCGAGCAAAGCTTTTCACTGTACGGCCAAATTCTGCTCTAACTCCATCTATGTTTGAAAATGATTCCTGTGTTGTGGGCCGGATCACTAATAGTGACGAGGCAGAGTACTGGAAGGAAATAGAGAACTTTGTAACGTGGTGTCAGGATAATAACCTCTCCCTCGATGCCAGAAAGACGAAGGAGCTAGTGATTAACTTTGGCAAGAATGCTGGAGTATATGCCCCATCAGCATCCATGGTGCCAAGGTGGAAATGGTTGAGAGCACCCTGTCGTTCCTTGACACTAGTATTACCAACAAGCTGTCGTGGACCAACCACATTGATGTGACGGCCAAGAAGGCACATCAACTCCTCTACTTTACGAGGAGTCGATTGAGAAAATTCTGCTTGTATCAAATGACTCTTACGAACTTCTACAGACACACTATAGAAAGTATATTGAAAGTAGTGTTGCAACAGCTCTGCCCAGGATCACAAGACACTGCAGAAAGTTATAGATGTAGCACAGACCAGACTTCTCACCATTGATTCCTATCGACACTTGGAAAAGCAGACAACATAATCAAAGATTTGTCCCACCCCCAGTCATTCCTTTTCTCTGCTCCGGTCTGATGGAAGGTTGCAAGCATGCATCACCCGATTTGGGAACAGCTTCCCCTCTGAACGTAGGCTGGGGGTACTGCCTGCTTCTCCTCTACATTGCACTTTGTCTATGGAACTGATGCGCTACAATGCTGAGAACTATATACTGCACTCGGTATCTTCGCCTTTGCTCTATCTATTAAACACTAGCCAATAGGTGCAGGAGTAGGCCATTCGGCCCTTCGAGCCAGCACCGCCATTCAATGTGGTCATGGCTGATCATCCACAATCAGTACCCTGTTCCTGCCTTCTCCCCATGTCCCCTGACTGCTATTTTTAAGAGCCCTATCTAGCTCTCTCTTGAAAGCGTCCAGAGAACCGGCCTCCACCGCCCCCTGAGGCAGAGAATTCCACAGACTCACCACTCTCCGTTTTAAATGGCTTACTCCTTATTCTTAATATTGTACTTGAATTTGATGATAGTATTTAATATATTATATCTGATCTGTTTGGGTAACATGCAAAACAAAGCATTTCATTGTACACATGACAATAATAAGCCTAACCAAATCCGACCCCACTCTTCCTTCGAGAGTGTTAGAAACTAATTTGTGGATGTTTCTTTTTACACTTGTACCTATTGCTACTACAGACCTTCTACAGAATTCTGTTTCATAGCTTGTGTCTGATTTGGACATGTCATGAATGAATGAATGAATATGTTTATTGGCCAAGTATGTCCACATACAAGGAATCTGCCTTGGTGCTCCGCTCGCAAGTAACAACACGACATACAGTAAACCATTAAGAATAAAACATTAAGAATAAATCATTATAGTTTAAACATGTGAATGAAATAAAATACCAGAGCAAAAGGAGGCTACAGACTTTTGGTTATTGAGTAGAGCTACTGCTCGTGGGGAAGAAAGCTGTTTTTATGTCTGGCTGTGGCAGCTTTGACAGTCCGGAGTCGCCTTCCAGAGGGAAGTGATTCAAATGTCATTAGAAACGGGAATAGTGCCGAGGATTGGCGTACTGCGCATGTTGTTCCATTGTTTCAAAAGGGGTCTAAGAGTAAACCTAGCAATTATAGACCTGTTAGTTTGACGTCAGTGGTGGGCAAATTAATGGAAAGAATACTTAGAGATAATATATATAAGCATCTGGATAAACAGGGTCTGATTAGGAACAGTCAACATGGATTTGTGCCTGGAAGGTCTTGTTTAACTAATCTTCTTGAATTTTTTGAAGATGTTACACGGGAAATTGATGAGGGTAACGCAGTGGATGTTGTGTATATGGACTTCAGTAAGGCCTTTGACAAGGTTCCTCACGGAAGGTTGGTTAAGAAGGTTCAATGGTTGGGTATTAATGGTGGAGTAGCAAGATGGATTCAACAGTGGCTGAATGGGAGATTCCAGAGAGTAATGGTGGATGGTTGTTTGTCAGGTTGGAGGCCAGTGACGAGTGGGGTGCCACAGGGATCTGTGTTGGGTCCACTGTTGTTTCTCATGTACATCAATGATCTGGATGATGCTGTGGTAAATTGGATTAGTAAGTATGCAGATGATACTAAGATAGGTGGGGTTGCGGGTAATGAAGTAGAGTTTCAAAGTCTACAGAGAGATTTATGCCAGTTGGAAGAGTGGGCTGAAAGATGGCAGATGGACTTTAATGCTGATAAGTGTGAGGTGCTACATCTTGGCAGGACAAATCAAAATAGGACGTACATGGTAAATGGTAGGGAATTGAAGAATGTAGGTGAACAGAGGGATCTGAGAATAACTGTGCACAGTTCCCTGAAAGTGGAATCTCATGTAGATAGGGTGGTAAAGAAAGCTTTTGGTGTGCTGGCCTTTATAAATCAGAGCATTGAGTATAGAAGTTGGGATGTAATGTTAAAATTGTACAAGGCATTGGTGAGGCCAATTCTGGAGTATGGTGTACAGTTTTGGTCGCCTAATTATAGGAAGGATGTCAACAAAATAGAGAGAGTACAGAGGAGATTTACTAGAATGTTGCCTGGGTTTCAGCAACTAAGTTACAGAGAAAGGTTGAACAAGTTAGGGCTTTATTCTTTGGAGCGCAGAAGGTTAAGGGGGGGACTTGATAGAGGTTTTTAAAATGATGAGAGGGATAGACAGTTGACGTGGAAAAGCTTTTCCCACTGAGAGTAGGGAAGATTCAAACAAGGGGACATGACATGAGAATTAAGGGACTGAAGTTTAGGGGTAACATGAGGGGGAACTTCTTTACTCAGAGAGTGGTAGCTGTGTGGAATGAGCTTCCAGTGAAGGTGGTGGAGGCAGGTTCGTTTTTATCATTTAAAAATAAATTGGATAGTTATATGGATGGGAAGGGAATGGAGGGTTATGGGCTGAGCGCAGGTATATGGGACTAGGGGAGATTATGTGTTCGGCACGGACTAGAAGGGTCGAGATGGCCTGTTTCCGTGCTGTAATTGTTATATGGTTATATGTTATATGGTTAAAGAGTTTGTGGCCAGGGTGAGAGTGGTCAGAGATGATCTTACCCGCTCGCTTCCTGGCCCTTGCAGTGTACAGTTCATCAATGGAGGGAAGGTTGCAGCCAACAACCTTCTCAGCTGATCGAACGATTTGCTGCAGCCTCCGGATGTCGTGTTTGGTGGCTGAGCCAAACCATGATGGAGAAGGTGAGGACAGACTCTACGATGGCAGTATAGAATTGGACCATCATTGCCTGTGGCAGATTGTGTTTCCTCAGCTGCCGCAGGAAGTACATCCTCTGTGGGGCCTTTTTGACTGTGGAGTCGATGGTGGTCCCCCATTTAAGGTCCTTGGAGATGATGGTTCCAAGGAACTCAAAAGACATAGAAACATAGAAATTAGGTGCAGGAGGAGGCCATTCGGCCCTTCGAGCCCGCACCGCCATTCAATATGATCATGGCTGATCATCCAACTCAGTATCCCGTACCTGCCTTCTCTCCATACCCTCTGATCCCCTCAGCCACAAGGGCCACATCTAACTCCCTCTTAAATATAGCCAATGAACTGGCCTCGACTACCCTCTGCGGCAGAGACTCCACAGATGTGACTGTGGTGTTGTTGACGGTGATTGGGGGGAGGGGAGGGGAAGCTCTCCTAGTCTACAAGCAATTCCACTGTCTTAAGAGCATTGAGCTCCAGGTTGTTGCGATGGCACCAGGACGGCAGCTGTGTCACTTCTTGTCTGTAGGCAGATTCCTCCCCATCTTGGATTAGTCCAATCGGGGTTGTGTCATCCGCAAACTTGAGAAGCTTGACAGAGGTGTTAGTGGAGGTGCAGTAGTTGGTGTAGAGGAGAGGGGAGAGTACGCAGCCTTGCGGTGCTCCTATGCTGAGGATCTGTGGGTCCGAGATGTGCTTTCCCATCCTTGTTTTCCCGAGATGGGTATTTTACTGTTGCTCAAACCTAATATATATACACAAAAAGCTGGAGTAACTCAGCGGGTCAGGCAGCATCTCTGGAGAAAAGGTATAGGCGATGTTTCAGGTCCAGGTCCTTCAGACTGAGAGTCTGGGGAAAGGGAAACAAGAGATACAGACAGTGATATAGAGAGATGTGGAACATGAATGAAAGATATGCTAAAAGTAACAATGATCATGGAAAGGTGGAGCCCACAATGGTGCATTGTTGGCCGTGGGCTAGGTGATATTGAGTTATACGGACAATGAAATTTAGCATTCCATCCTACTCCATTCTGGTTTAGATGACTGCAGATTATAGTTGACTCTTGACTGCAGCCTGCTTTAGAGCAGTGCATGTTAGCATTGCCAATGGCCACCATGCCTTGGGAACTATTTAAAACTTGTCCACCATCTCTGCCTCTTCATTTCAGGTGCTGGCTGCCTTCCTTGTTTTGACAACGTTGCATCGCAGAAAGGAAAATGAAATAATAATAATTTGGCGGGAAGCAATAAAATCGTGATTTTGTAGAAGGGAGAGCAGCCAATAACAATCGTTGCTTAGATGCTAAACTCTTGGTTGAAAGTGTGTGAATTTTTTGGCAATTTGTCCTGTAGGCCGAGCTTTTGTCAGCTTCACCAGTAAGTGCTTCATTCATTTGCTGCAAGGCATTTAGAGTATGGTGTTCAGTTTTGGGCACTATGTTATCAGTAAAATGGTGCCGAACTATAAAGGTGTGGTGAGAAGATTTATGAGGATGTTACCAGGATTCGAGGGCTTGAGCTATCGGGCCAGGTTGAGCAGTCTGGGACTCGATTCCTTGGAGCGCAGGGGGATGAGGGGTGATCTTTTCTAGAGGTGTACAAAATCATGAGAGGAATAGATCAGGTAGACGACGCACAGTCTCTAGTCCATAGTAGGGGAATCGAGAACCAGAGGACATAGGTTTAAGGTGAGGGGGGAGATTCAATAGAAACCTGAGGGGGCAACCTTTTCACACAAAGGTTGGTGGTGGTATGAAACTAGCTACTGGGGGGTGTAGTTGAGGCAGGGACTACCGCAACATTTAAGAAGCATGGAGACAGGTACGTGACTAGGACAGGTTAAGAAGGATATTGCCCAAAAACAGGCCGGTGGGACTAGTGTAGATGGGACATGTTGGCCGTTGTGGGCAAGTTGGGTTGAAGGGCCTGTTTCCATGTTGTAAGACTCTATGACTCTGATTTTCCAACGGTGTAGGCAAGCGGAACAACATTTTTATTCAGCAAAATCTAGTTACCGCTGTTCAAAAAAATTCCATTTGACGTGATGCCATATTTGGTGAATTGTGTTGAAATGTTCATGTAGAGATGTTTAAAAGGTGCTTCTTGTCTTAGGTAAGCGCAGGAAGTCCTCTTCAAAACCATTGATCCTAACTGAAGCACAGAAACAGCTCGTGATCCACAAGCTACCTCATGTTCTGCGTCTACACCTCAAACGCTTTAGGTAAGTAGGAATTTAATACCCAACACCAGTTGCGAGCGTTGGCGTTTGCGGTTCAGTGTTTGTACTCTCACTGCTGTCTTTCTCGCAGGTGGTCGGGTCGCAATCACCGTGAGAAGATCGGAGTCCACGTCAGCTTCGACCAGGTGTTAAACATGGAGCCATACTGCTGCAGAGAGTCCACAGGAGCCCTCGGGACCAATTACTTCACGTATGACCTGGCTGCCGTGGTCATGCATCACGGAAAGGGCTTTGGCTCAGGACATTATACAGCGTATTGCTACAATACGGATGGAGGTGTGTGCGTTTACTGTGTTTAATGTGCTCTTATCCCTAGCACATCAGTCTGGGGAAATAAAATAGCGGTAAATAACAATGTAAAAAAAAACCTATATTTATTTGCTCATGAACACTGCACATAATTCTCTTTACAGTGGCAATTCTTGCTACTGAGGGAGTGCAGCGTAGGTTCACAAGGTTAATTCCCGGGATGGCAGGACTATCATATGCTGAGAGAATGAAGCAGCTGGGCTTGTACACTCTGGAGTTTAGAAGGATGAGAGGGAATCTCATTGAAACATATAAGATTGTTAAGGGCTTGGACACACTAGAGGCAGGAAACATGTTCCCGATGTTGGGGGAGTCCAGAACCAGGGTCCACAGTTTAAGAACAAGGAGTAAGTCATTTAGAACGGAGATGAGGAAATACTTTTTCTCACAGAGAGTGGTGAGTCTGTGGAAATCTCTGCCTCAGAGGGCGGTGGAGGCAGGTTCTCTGGATGCTTTCAGGAGAGAGCTAGATAATGCTCTTAGAAATGGCGGAGTCAGGGGATATGGGGAGAAGGCAGGAACAGGGTACTGATTGTGGATGATCAGCCATGATCACATTGAATGGCGGTGCTGGCTCGAAGGGCCAAATGGCCTACTCCTGCACCTATTGTCTATTGTCAATCTGAGAGCTATCAGTTAAATTGCATTTAGAGATCTGTGAGGGGGACAAAAAGAGAGAGAGTTTCTGTTTCCTCCAACCCATCATCCTTCCGCTTTCCCCTCACTGTAACCTCCCCCAGAGTTCAATCAATCAAACTCTGGCTCGATTCTCTGTCTTTCTTCATTGCCAGAGGTTGCACATGTGATTATGCAATTTCTAAATCTATTGGCTTCAGGGGTAGGAATGTTTTAGGCAGGTGGGTGGGGGGGGGGGGGGGTGGGGGGGCTGCATTTGAATCGCACACTTTAAACCAAGGGATTGGTTCTCCTGCCAGATACTTTCCATGATGCAAAAACTGCATAAAAGGCTCACTCTTGTCTCATCCAAAACATAAAACTGCAGAGGAGAACTGTGCAAATGGGATAATGTCTTGTATTAGGGTGTGAATCTGGTTGATTCAAACGTGATGATTGCTATGAACTGCATTTGATTTTAATGAACCATGGGCTGAGGCAAATTTGATCTACTCTTTAAAATGAAATTGGTGTAATGTTCTAATTTTGAGCTGCATTGAACTAAACGGATCAGCCTGAATTGCCTTTGACATTGTGTTATTTTTCTTCTTGCTCTCCTACTATTATGTTGCCTTTCTGTGCATTATTAATTGTTTTGATTGAAGCTTCTGAATGTCTTCCTTTAAAGCAGTTGCCCTCTCCAGAATCTCATTCAGAATGTAAGATTAGAATCCTTTGACCATTTCAATGTGTAAGCAACTGCAATGCTGTTTGAACCCTGATCTAACGGACTGATATTGTCCTGCTGCAGTTGGCCTTGGCTGGGAGAGCCCCCCCCCCCCGCCTGTATCCTGTTACTGCAGCTGTGTCGTATCCCTTTCAGGAGCGTGGCCTCTGATGGTCTCCTTGGGATTAAGGCTTTTTTTAGTTTGCATGTAACGGCACCTCGGGAACAAGGGCAGCAGGGTGGCTGGCGCAGCGGTAGAGTTGCTGCCTTACAGCGCCAGAGACCCGGGTTCCATCCTGACTACACGTGCTGTCTGTACGGAGTTTGTACGTTCTCCCTCAGGCTTTCTCTGGGTGCTCTGGTTTCCTCCCACATTCCAAAGACGTACAGGCTTGTGGGTTAATTGGCTTCTGTAAATAGTAAATTGTCCCCAGCGTGAAGGATAGTGCTAGTATACAGGGTGATTGCTTTTCAGCGTGGACTTGGGCCGAAGGGACTGTTTCTGCCCTATATATATATATTTTTTAAACTAAAAAAGAATATTGCCCTAAATGGCAGCATTCATGTTCAGTGCTGTGTACTTTGTAACTGGAATCCTTTGGCTTTTGTAGGGTTGTGGGTCCATTGCAATGATTCAACGGTGACTCTGTGTACTGTGGATGAAGTTTGCAAAGCTCAAGCCTACATCCTCTTCTATATTCGCCGACTTCCTGACGGCATTGAAGTGCCTTCATCGCCTGCCTCACCTGATAACAAGTGAACACCAGCTACATGACTACAGCTTGAATACTCTGTAACAATCACTTCCTCAACAATACCCTGACCCAAGCATTTTGTGGACGTACATTTTACTGATGATGTTGGGACTTTCATTTTTGAACAGATGTGTACTTTGTTTTATTAGTTCTGTTGTGTGTGTTTTATTTTCCTCAGAAATATTTGGGTCTAGTTTGAATGAATGCTTTCCATTGCTTCATATGCAATAACCTTCTTATAACGAGGACATACATACAAGACAGCACCTTTTTATTTTCATCTTAAATTTGATAAGTGGAATTTAATCGATCAGTTATGGAGAACATGTACAGTTGAACAGTTCATAGTTTGGTGATAAATGTTAATGTTCCCATCTCAGTTTCCTAAAATGATCCATTCACCACCGAACCACACACCATGGCCTACAATATTTGCAGATTCAGTGTCATCTTCTAGGCTTTGATATAGAATGTGCAGGGATCCTTGTTTTAGATTTCTACCAATTTCTCTGCAATGTTAAAATATTTTTTCCCTTAATAGGAATTCAGAGTGGCGCTGCGATTGAGTTGCTGCCTTACAGCACCAGAGACCCGGGGATTGATTCTGATTACGGGTGCTGTCTGTGTGGAGTTTGCACGTTCGCCCTGTGACCTGCGTGGGTTGTCCCCAGGCGCTCCAGTTTCCTCCCACACTCCAAAGACGTACAGGATTGTAGGTTAATTGGTTTGGTTAAATTGTAAATTGTCCCCAGCGTACGTAGAATAAAGTCGATGTATGGGGACTGCTGGTCGGTGCGGACTAAGTGGGCTGAAGGGCCTGTTTCTGCACTGTCTCTAAACCGGTAAACTAAAAAGTCACCCTCTTCCAGCCTTTGAAATGGAAAAGTAATCTTTAATTTTATTTCTAGAATAAAAGGGGATAGTAGTTATGTTCCAGCTCTACAATGTGCTAGTGGAAATACATTTGGGTGCATGTGTTGTGGATTCTGGAGCGTGGGACTTTCTGGAAGAAAGTGCACTATAGTGAACCAAGGGATGTAGTACATCAAATGGAGATTAGATAAATGAGGGTTAAACATTTGTGTCATTTTGAAGACAAGTGGCTAAATAGGTTTTCAAAATATTAAAAGAGAACTGCTAGGAAAGAAGAGGAGAACCTTTCCCCGTGTATTGAGCATTCCACAACTAGGGAGTACATTCTACAAATGATATCTGGGCCTTTGTAAAAGCACCACCCACAAGTGAAAGGTACTGTTTGAGGCAACTTCAACTAATCCTTTACTCACTTGAATAGGATGGGTGAAGTAAAAGCACGGGAATACTGGGAATGGTCAGCTGCATCTGTGGAGAGGGATGATTTCTTGCAGAAAGTTGTGTTGTTATTTTGGACTTTCCGCATCTAGCTTCTACGCTCGGAGAGCTGTTAGACCTCCTCTTGTTGGAGAAGGTCATGTTGCTCGCTGGCTAGCACTTTTCAGTTCTACCGTCTAATATTGTCCAGCTCGTGTTCTTGGAGATTGTCATTGCCTAATGTTGATGTGCAGATTTTTCAGTCCTGCTTTTGAAGTGTCCACCTCAAGCTGCAAGAGCGCGTGGAACTGCGTATTTTGAGGCGATTGTGAAAGGAATTTAACAATTCGACAGTGAAAACGCCCACTTTGGATGGGTCGTTCTGGTGTCGTTATTGTTGAAGTTGTTCAAGATCCCTTGCAATGACCTGGAGCTGAAGTCATTGATGCAATCAGCCATTCCTAACATATTCTGGTTTAGATAAGTGATAATAGCAGAATTAGGCCATTCTGCCCATCAAGTCTAATCCTCCTGATCTATCTTTCCCTCTCAACCGCATTCTCCTGCTTTCTCCACCAAACCTCTGACATCCGTACTAATCAAGAATCTGTCAATCTCCGCCTTAATAATAATCCATTGACCTGACCTCCACAGCCGTCTGTGGCAATGCATTCCACAGATTCACCACCCTCTGACTACAGAAATTCCTCTTCATCTCCTTCCTAAATGAACATCCTTTCATTGAGGCTATTGCCTCTGGTCCTAGACCCTCCCACTAGTGGAAACATCCTCTCTGCATCCATTCTATCCAGGCCTTTCACTAATCAAAGATGTAATTCTGCACTGATGTATCTCCCTTAACAATGAGCAAACGTTGGATGAGGGAGTGCTTTGGAATCCCACTGACCCACAACAACACCGAATAATTCCACAAATGTCATACTCCAGCCACAAACTTGACCTAGTTTGCTGTTGAGGGTAAATTATGCCTATCTTCACCAGAAATTCCTAAAATGCTGGAGGAACTCATCAGGTCAGACATCATCTAGAAAGAGGAACGGTCGGCCGGTGTTTCAGGTGGCCTGGCCCCTTGAGATGGGGGTGGGGGGGGGGGGATGGGGGGTGGCCTGACCCGCTGAGTTCCTCCAGCACTTTGTGTTTTGGTCAAGATTCCAGCATCTGCGGTCTCTCAGGTTTCCATTCCACAGAAAGATCTCAATTTTGGCATCTTTTATTAATGACCTGGAAAGACATTGGGAGGAATTTCCTTTTTGACATCCTGGACATTGAAATAGTTGATTGAAGTGTTTGATTGTATTTCTGAACACACCAGAATGGATTCTTTATTCCCCTCTCTGCATTCCATGTGAACAAACATTTCTGCTCACGTTTAGCACCTTTCCATGACCCATCTATTCAAACCAATCTTAAGTTAAAGTCCAATGTTAAGTCGCTACTTCAATCAATGAATTTCTCTATTTTAAAGTGTTTCCCTTTTCCTCTAAGATTGCATTTATCTGTGACCATTCATTCTGTGATTCTCAATTATTGCAAAACTATCTAACTCTCGTCTTGTTTTTAATTGTTTCCCCATTTTAAAACTTCTTTATAGTTTTTGTTGTAAATGGAACAATACTTTTCAATTTAATGAACATTTTGTTCTTTACACTAGATGTCTCCATTTTGCCAGCCTGCCACATTTTGGATAGAAATCGGTATTTGTACAATTTGTGGTACATTTTCTACACGAGTTCTAATGTGCCCTGCTAAGATGTGGTTTATGCGATACTGAATGGTGGCTCTTGCCAACATGAGTTGGAGCCAGGTGAATGTTGTCAGCACTGAGGTCGGAGGAAACCACAATACAAATTGCAACGGTGCACAAAATGCTGGAGTAACTCAGGCAGTATCTCTGGAGAGAGTGACGTTAATTAACATATTGTTATTTGCCAATTCCTTCTCTCCAGAAATCCTACCTGACCAGCTGAGTAACTCCAGCATTTTGTGCCTATCTTTGGTGTAAACCAGCATCTGCAGTAACTTCCTACAGCTATCACTCAGGCCTTGTCCAGTGTCTTCCATTATTTTACCTGGGGTGTTTACAATTGAAAATAATTGTGTACATTGCATCAGCCATGCCCTTTGCTGAAGGCCCAAAGTATTCCCACTACATGTGTTTCCTTGTGCATCTTCAAGGTTTATTCTGCAAAGGGGACACTGATTAATGGCCTCTGCCTCCCGAGCTATCTTTCTGATTTGGTTTTATGCATTTCTATCTGTGCTTTGAAATGACGATGTACTTTTAACCTGGAATAGTGAATTCTGATGAAAATCCAGTGGGGGAGAAAGCTTGAGCTTGAATGTAATGTACTGGAGGTACACTTTTAATGTGGAAATAATAACTTCTGCTTGAATGTAGGGAATCATTTTGAACAAAAATCTGTGTAAGTTCGTAACTGAGATGAAAACAATATTCCTCACAAGTACACAGCAGACCAGGCAGTTTGTGCAGAGGCATAAGAAAAGTTCATGCTTCAAGCTGATGACCTTTGAAAGTAGTTTAAGAAAGAGCCGCAGATGCTGGAAAAATCGAAGGTAGACAAAAATGCTGGAGAAACTCAGCGGGTGAGGCAGCATCGATGGAGCGAAGGAATAGGCGACGTTTCGGGTCTAGAGCCAAAAGGTCGCCTATTCCTTCGCTCCATAGATGCTGCCTCACCCGCTGAGTTTCTCCAGCATTTCTGTCTACCTCTGAAAGTAGTTTGGTATTTTATATCTCCAACATATAGTCATGGAGTTGCACAGAAACAAACCATTTTGCTATTTAGCCTTGTGAATGCTCAGTGACAAATCCAGTTGAGATGCCCAGTTCTTTAATGAACCCTTCCACTCTTGAATGTTGCTCAAAATATTGATTTTATAGAAGGGAAATGAAGTTCTGCTAATCCTGTGCAGCTCTGAACACCCTTGTGTGTTGGGTAAATGTGCAATAAAGTGTTTACAGAAAGTTTAGACTTGATGCTGAAGGTGGTTTCTGCTTTTTGTTCCATGCCTTTAATGTGCAGTGCCCGTCACACAGTCTGTCCACTAGGATTCACTTCTTCAATGTACATATGATAAGAAAAACATCTCTTTTGTCAGCTTTAATTGGGAAAGGTTTCCAAATCAGTGTTACAGTCTTTGTAAGAACATGTAAAATACCCATACTAAACACGATTGGAGCTGGTCTGAAGAAGGGTTTCGGCCCAAAACATTGCCTATTTCCTTCGCTCCATAGATGCTGCTGCACCTGCTGAGTTTCTCCAGCATTTTTGTCTACCTAAGATTGGAGCTTATGTTTTAAAATTTGTATTGAGGTTCAAAAGGTGGAACCTTATCATAGGAATGTGACGTTTAATATTCAAGTTTTGTTCTTGATGTAGTTTTAATTTTCCAATGCCTAGTTCATATTCTTTGCCAAGTCTGTTTGCATCATTACGTCCACACGTCTCTTTTCTTCTTCCCCCGTGCTGTTGCAGGTTCTGCCTGACTTATCTTTCCCCCGCACATGCAAGTGTACATCGAGGCTGAGTCGTACAGCACAGGAACAGGCCCTTCAGTCCAACTCGCCCAATGATGACGAGTGTAGCAGACTGTTTTTGAGCAGTTTGTTCATTTGACTATTTTTTTCTCTGCCTCGTTGCATAGATTGTTATCTCCTACCATAGAGGTTAGGTGAGGTTTGGGAGTGAGTTCCATACCTGCAAAATTGACGGGGGCAGTATGTTTCAAGTTGCTTCATACCTATATTTTAATGCACGGCTGATTCATTTTACTGAGCACACTGGGACTTCATGTTATATTGAATATTTGATCATGTCTATAATTTCTGACAACTTGTTAGCTTTAGTTTTTTTGTGGGTTGTTCCATATATCCCATACTGCAGACTTGGCAAAGGCGAGAGTTAGCATCCACTGTTTATAGAATTGCATCAATCTTACTCATCTCGTACTGCGCGGAGCTGTAATGTGCTACTGGTGATCTGGTTGGGATTTTTCTTGTTGTTGAAATACTTCCTTCATATTTCACTTTAACATAGTCATTGAGGTCTATGCCGGTTCTTGGTGCAAACCCCCTCCCCTCAACTTGACCTATGTTCTCTCATCTGCCCATTAACTTGCCCCAGTTCTCTCTCCCCCCCCCCCCCCCCCCCCCATCCACACCACGGGTATTTTAAAGTGGCCACTAATTTACCAACTAGCCCAGGGTAACCTGCGGGTTCATGGAGAGAACTTGCAAACTCCACAGGCTCAGAAGTTCTAGATTGAAGTCGTGTCTCTAAAGCTGAGGCAGCAGCACAACCCACTGTTTTGTATTGATGCTTTTTAGATGTTAAACTGTGGTGAGGAATGGAGTTAATGTTGCCAATACTCACTAATGGGTGATGGAATTCTCTCCCTTCTCTGGGATCTTTGTATGATATGTGTATTCCAATTTTGCTGAATTTTGAGCAGAGTACAGTGGGATAAGTTTTTAATTTTTGGATATTTTTGTAGAAGAGTTATCTAAGAGATAAGAGTTTATCATTTAATATGGTTGTGCCATAAAATGAGGGGCAGGAAATAGTGAAAATGGGAATAGAATTTATCTCAAAGGTTTTCTACAATCAAGGTTTGGATTCAAGGTTCTATATTTTTTTAAATATACAGATATTGTGACATGAATTTTGCATGTATGTGCAACTGGCTTTAATTGACAGGTTGACTTGTATCATAGCAGCATTTTATACAATTGTACAAAATTTAGCTTTTTATCCAACTTTGTTAACAGATGAGCTTATTCATTTTGCTATTTGAAAAATCTCTGGTTGTTGTAAAGTAATGCAAAATTGTTACCTCAATAAAATTCTTAAATAAATGAAACCTAGTTTGTTTCAGTCCGGTTTTTTTGCAACATGAACACAATGTAGATGTAGGCCCCATTCACTGCTTTAACATCTCTGCTATTGGATCCATGCGCTCCAAGGATTGCTATGGTTTTGTTATTGTACTCCATTAGTGTGCTTGACTGCACCAAAAGCAGATGCCACAAAACTTGACAAGAACATACAGTATGACTCCAATACTCTGTAGTTTGATAGTGAAGAATGCTATTGTTGGTCTGGCTAGAAGTACTTGCAGCAACAGTGAAGAAATCTGGACAATACAATAAAAACCATTCATTGAGCTGAGAGTGGTAAGTAGTATTTTAACAGATCCCCATTCTCGATGACAGAAAGACGAGTCATAGCACTATCATTAAAAGGTTAAGGGGGAACAAATATTTTTGGGAAAAGGAGGGGGAACTTTTTTAAAAAGTGTGTGGTTCCAAAGAGCAAGATAGTTGAGGGATGAGACCACTTCTGTGAGAAGCGAAGCAACAGGAGAGACAAATCCTTAGACTCCACATTGTGCCTTGGGGTACTGAACAATTGAAGCTATTTAAAATGTTAATGATTTCATCATTTTACAGGTGGGGCGAACAGGGCTCAACTAACATCAATAGGCCAGGATTGTTGCGTACAAGTCAAATGATCCTGAACAGTACAAGAAATCTCACTACCATCTTTACAAAGCCTTCAATACGCCAAGAGATAATCACTCTGAAGCCCATCGACTATGGCAAGGCCTGAATACTATAATGAGCTGCAAAGCAAAGTCAGGCAGCATCGCTGGTGATGGTGCATCCCTCCTATTGAAGTTAATGCATTGTATGCCCACTTTAAGCAGAAGGCCAACCGTCAGAAGAAAGAGCAGAAAGACATCCATCCTGTCAGACTTGAGTGTGCCTTTTCCCAGAACTTATACAGAAGTTAGATTGGCCTTCCTGTGGGTGAACTCACAAAAACTGGACGGATAGAGACCCTGGCTGCGTCCTTGGGAACTGGCGGACCACTAGCAGAGGTGTTGATGGCCCTCTTCCCTACTCCGGTCGGTCTAAGCTACCCAGCTGCTTCAAGAAGACCACTGTCATCCCAGTGCCAAAGAACTGCAAGATCTCATGCCTTTGGCAACACTGCTGATGAAGGGCACCAGCTGCATCATTGTTGTACAAGAAGTTGGGAAGGCCACATATGGGGTATTTTGTAACGTTTTGGTCACTCCTGCAGGAAGGATGTCGTTCAGCTAGAAAGGGTGCAGAGAATGCCGAGGAGGATTTCGCCAGGACTCGGGGGCGCCTCGGCAAATGGGGAAAGATTTGGCAGGCTAGGACGTATTTCTTGGTACACAGGAGGCTGAGGTGTATAAAATTATGGGAGCAGTAAATAGGGTAAATGCACAGAGTTTTTCTACCTAGGTTGGGGAATCAAGGAGATGGGTTTAATAGGAATCCAAGAGGCAACATTCCCCCTCGGGGTGGTTGGAATATGGAACCGGCTGTCAGTAGCTAAGGCAAGTGCTATAATAGTATTTAAAAGACACTTGGACAGCTACATGGATAGGAATGATTTAGAAGGACGTGGGCCAAACGTGGGCACATGGGACAGCTTGGATGGGGCACTTTGGTCGCAGGGCCTGTTCCCTTGCTGTATCCCGCTAAGATTTTGTTGCGATGTGGCTCATCCAAAGGTGATAAAATGAGGGGAACATGACAATCACCCATCGGTAACTGCAAGAAGCAACTGACCTTGACATAAACTTGCTAATCATAGCGTGAGATTCTGCTTATTATCACTGGCAGCTCACTCAGTTGTTATTAATAAAACCATTATTCAGTTTGCCCAGTGAAGATGTTTGTGCAATTGCAGTCAGCTATTTATATAACGCTGACTGAAAGCAGCAGTATCACTGGATATTTTATTGCCACAGTAGCTTATTATACAAGACCATGCAACTTTTTAACAATGGCAGCATCCCCCCCCCCCTTTCCTCCTTCCCCCCCCCCCCCCTTCCCCCTTCCCCCCCCCTTTCCCCCCTTTCCCCCCCCCACACACATACACTCTTCACCTGCGTGCTTTTGGTACATGTCCCTCGTAACATTTCTCTCACCGGTTATTGCTTGGGGATGATCACAATGACTCAAAGGGCCGAATGGCCTCCTCCCACACCCATTTTCGATGTTTCTAAACCTGTTGCCAGGGTCTCCATCCGTGCCATGTACTTTTCTAAATGTTTCTTAAATGTGATAGTAACTGCCTCAAATATCCCCTCCGGCAGCTTGTTCCATACACTCATCACCCTTTGTTGAAAGAAAAGTTATTCAGGTTCCTATTAAATCTCTTCAACCCACCCACCCCCACCTTAAACCAATGTCCTCTGGATTACATTAATTACATGAGAACATAAAATCTAAGATAGATATAAAAAGCTGGAGTAACTGAGAGGGTTATTACAGCTTTGGTCAACACCAGCACCTGCAGCTTCTTACACATACATTCTAAGAGTAGATAAACAGTGAACAGGTTGTGCCCAGTGAAACTCCACTGCTACTTCTGGAGGAGATTTTTCCGTTACCATCCACCCTATCAATCACCCTCAGAATATGACGATAAATATTGTATTGTATTGTATTGAATCTTATACGCTTCATTGAGATCGTATCTCATTCTTCTACAGTATACTCATTACATAAAACCAAAGATGCAAAGTGCCGGAGTAACTCAACGGGACAGGCAGCATCTCTGGAGAAAAGGAATAGGTGACCTTTCGGGTCGAGACCCTTCTTCAGACCCGCTCCGAAATGCTGCCCATTCCTTCTCTCCAGAGATTCTGCCTGTCCCGTTGAGTTACTACCTGCAATTTAAACCTGCATCTGCAGCTCTTTCTTACATTTAAAAAAAACAATTTGATTTAGCTCTTTGTCCATCAACCCCTTCATCTCAGAAATCGATCAAAAAGGCAACTTCTCTCCGTGATGCCTACAATACATTGTTGTTAAGAAGGAACTGCAGATGCTGGGAAATCGAAGGTAGACAAAAGTGCTGGAGAAACTCAGCGGGTGCAGCAGCATCTATAGAGCGAAGGAAATAGGCAACATTTCGGGCCGAAACCCTTCTTCAAAGTGGAGAAGGGTTTCGGACTGAAATGTTGTCTTTATTTCCTTTGCTCCATAGATGCTGCTGCAACCGCTGAGTTTCTCCAGCACTTTTGTATGCTGACAATACAGGTAGGTATATCCTTTGTCATGCGAGATGAAAACTGCAGAGCTTCAGATAAAGTCACAATATAATTGACTCGTAACTACAGGATGCTCACCTGTTCACTTCCCATGTTATTATATTGAAAGACAGGCTCTACACCATTTCCACAATGTGCTAATTGACCTATTGCCCCAGTCCGGATTCCATGCAAAATTTGAAACTGAGGAAGAGCATTTCCTCTTGAGAAATAATTGACTGTTTCTTTAAGCAGGTCCAGGATACATAGGAAAAATTCAGATAACATAAAATTGACTTTTATGTTACCTATTATGGTGTCAGCTGAGGGTCTCAGGTTTTTTTTTAAGTTTCCTTCATGATTCAAGCTTAACCTCATTAAATATGAAAAAGGTAAATGCCATTTTTTTTAAAAAAAGCAACTGTCCCATCTATTCAAACTCTTCCATTCGCTGCTTCTCACGGAACAAACAAGCAAGCAAATGACCAAAACTGAAGTCCGTAATTGATGTTGGATGTTATCACTCATGAGAACTGGGCCAGAACATCCTGTGGAAAAACAGGGTAGTGTTGAAAGCAGCTTCTTATTTTTTGTTGTTAATTATGTATCCATGCATAAAATCTCAGAATAAAAGGACATATCTTCCGAATGGAGAGGAGGAATTTATTTAGCCAGAGGGTGGTGAATCTGTGGAATTCATTACCACAGATGGCTGTGGAGGCAAAGACATTGGGTATTTTTCAGGCAGAGATTGATAGTTTCTGATCAACGTCCCTTCCCCAAGTACTTTCCCCAGCAACTGCAAGAGATGCAATAGCTGTCCCTATATCTCCCCCCTTAACTCCGAATCGTTTTTTCAGATGAGGTAGAGGTTCATTTGCACCTCCAACCTCATCTGCTGTATCCGCTGTTCCAGGTGTGGACACAGGCTTGGCGATCGTTTCACTGAACACCTCCACTCAGTCCACCTGAACCTACCTGATCTCCCGGTTGCTGGACATTTTAACTCCCCCTTCCATTCCCACAGAGCTTTCTGTCCTGGGCCTCCTCCATTGTCACAGTGAGGCCCAGCTTAAATTGGAACAGCACCTCATATTTTGCTTGGGCAGTTTATACCCCAACGGTATATATTGAACATAGACTTCTCCAACTTCAAGTAACCATTGCTTTCCCTCTCTCTCCATTCCCTCCCCTTCCCAGTTCTCCGACCAGTCTTACTGTCTCCGACTGCATTTTATCTCTGCCTTCTGGTTACCTTCTCCCAGCTAACAATGATCTATTCTACATTTTCCATGATCTCCATTCCCTTTGCGTGATAAGGAAGTGTTTTCACACCTTCACACTTCCTTATCTATCTACCTCCCTCCCCCTGAAGTAAGTCTAAAGAAGGGCCTCGACCCGAAACGTCACCCATTCCTTCTCTGCAGAGATGCTGCCTGTCCCGGTGAGTTACTCCAGCCTTTTGTGTCTTATCTTTGGTTTAAAGCAGCATCTACAGTTCCTTCATACACATTGATAGTTTATTGATTGGGAAGTGCGTCAAAGGTTACAGGACAAAGGGGTTGAGGTTAAAAATAGATCGATCGTGATTGAATGGCAGAGTAAACTTGATAGGAGCAGAATTTGGCCATTCGACTTCTGTCTTAAGGTGTTACAGATGGTAGAAGTTGCTTTCAGCTTTTTGATGGGGTTGTGATTAAAACCTAAGAGACTGAAGAGAAGTCTGCAGCTCTAAGAAAGGTATAACGAGATCATTATATCTACCCAGCAGCAGCTCCAGTGAACAGTCCTGAACTAAAAGATTAGAGTAGATTATATTGTCTAATATCATAAATGGACTACAAGATTCAAAGAAGCGTATGTATTGTATGAACCCTTTCTTAACAGCTACCCACCCCAAACACCAAAGGCTGAATTATAATCTGGAACATGGCTTGAACTTTAATCCTTCTGAATTAGAGTTCCTATCTGGGGTGGAAGATTGCAACCTTCACATGGTCCGCCCTGTTTCGACAAATGCAATCAACCCAGTCGGTGTGCACAATCAAATAGAACAAGTTGTCCAACAACTTTAGGCTGTGCACGCCATACATACGCAAGAAGAAGAGCTCCTATCCAATAAGCCAGTGTCGAAGGTGGTCCAAAAGATAATGTTCTTGTGCAAACTGAACAGTAACATTCATTAATATAGACACAAATGCTGGAGTAACTCAGTGGGACAAGCAGCATCTCTTGCTATTCCTTTTCCTTTCCACCAGAGATACTTCCCGACCCACAGAGTGATTCCAGTATCGCTTGCCTGTCTTCGGTGTAAATCGGCATCTGTAGTTCCTTCTTCCACATCTGTTACTATAGACAGATTGATGTTCTACTTGGAACTACAGAAGTCTCTCTCTTAAGAATCAATCCCCCTATTAAAGGGTTGTGAAGTGATGAACCCATTGTCTTGCTGCACTGCAGTGCAACTAATGAAACTCCAAGTGCAGCCTGCACTCTGCACCCAAGACCTGTCCACTATTTTTTCCCCACAGAAAATTCACACAACCCACTCTTAAATATTAGGGCAGTTTAAACATTTTTTAATTTAACCGGTGCTTCAGACTCTCAGTACTTGATAATTGCATTATATCCATCTTAAAGTATTACACAACGTTTCTTGGTGCTTTAGGCCAGCATCTCGCAGTCTTGGCCTTGTCACTAAAACAGTCCAACCTCGAATCTTGACAATGAAACCACACAAGCGCTAGCCATCTCCAAACCACTAGGAATTGGACTGGTGAGTTACAAATCTAACTCTTGCTGTTTAGGCAGATTGTGCATTAATTAGGAGGCCCCAGTCCAGCCCAAGGTTGCAATTCATCTTGGAGCATTTGTACTGACAAACAAATAGTTATTAAAAGTAAAACAAATCTGATAAATACCAATACTGAGAGCTCCTGTATTTCCTCCTCCTCGAACACCTCTTCCACATAAGATGTTAAATCGGCACGGGTCATTTGCTATGGAAGTTAATCTTTATTTTCATTAAATCACCAGGGAATTTGGAAGACAATGGAGAGTGCAGGTACTGAAGTAACAGTTATATTCAACACCATGCTTACTGTAAAAAAGGAGCCACTAAGAAGTATTAGTAGAAATCTCTGCTGGAGATGAGTGTCTACAATAAGCAGCATTCCACGCTCTGGAAACGCCAGTACCAAATTAGTTTTTATTATAGCAGCAGACAGTTTAATATGAGTTATCACATTCTGCTCCAATGGTTGTACTTCAATTGCACTCTATTAATCCATCCGTAAGTGTTAAGGAGAAAATCCCATCCACATAACAAAGTTCCTAGATATCAGAAACCTTTTATTAAAAATTGGTGATGGGTGGAAATACAAGGTGCTCCTCCTCCCTACTGCCACCCTCTCTCAAACATGGCAAACTTAAACCCGGTCCATTACTAAAACAAACAGGTGGGTGGGAGAACGTTGAAGGCAAAACCATTCACACAGCCTCTCAGCGCAGCAAAGGCCAAATGATTAGTAATCGTCCCCACGGCTCACAACTTCTTTACACGTTGGGCGTAGCAGGATGGTGTGTTCAAACTGTGCTGTGTACGAGCCTTTGATGTCACACAGGGGAGGGTATGGATCTACGATACCCAGGTCACACAGGTTCTTCAAGGCCATGAGGTATTTGCTCTCACCCAAACGGTCTAGCCATCGACGGCAAAAGGCAAGTGTCCCAAAGTTCTCATTGATAACATTCAGGAGGTGCTTTGCTCGTGGAAGTCTAGAAGAGAACAATCAATTTTGAATGATTTGCTCAAAAACTCAAATGTATCAATTGAACCACTATGATATTGCTGGACAACGCTGAATCAATTGTCCATCAAGCCACTCAGTAACAAATCAGCAGCAAGAGCTGGAAAATTCAGTTTAATTTAGCTTTGAGACAGTGCGGAAATCGGCCCTTCAGACCAGTGAAACTGCACCGACCAGCGATCATCCCATACACTAACACTATGCTACACATACTAGGGACAATTTACCATTTTTTACCAAGCCAATTAGCCTACACACCTGTACGTTTTTGGAGTGTGGGAGGAAACCGGAGCTCCCGGAGAAAACCCAGTCACAGGGAGAGCGTACAAACAAGCACCCGTAGTCGGGATCGAACGAACGCGGGTCTCTGGCGCTGTATGGCAGCAACTGCCTGCCGCTGGCCCACCTTGCCAGCCTGAAAGTGTAACTGAAAAATATTCTATTCTTCTGTCATGCTTCTAGACAAGCACATTCTTTTATCATTCAACATTAAACCACTAGTTGATTCTTACTGCATTGCCAATGTTGAATTATTTTTTTTTTACATGAACTGAACATGGGTATTATCCAGCGGGAAGTACCAAAAAGCTGTAGGAGCAGAGTCAAATCTCCACAAACCTACACCTTCTTACAGCTCCATTTGATGCAGAGCTTCCACATTTTTAATTCAAATAACCATGGCGAGCAAAAATAAGATATCTATTGACTGCCAACTCCCAAAATATGATGAGATTTACCTAATTGGTACATGGCCAACATCAAAGTTCTTCATGTAATGTGAACAGTCCATGTCATCATGGACAACACCTTTCCCTGTGCTGCCAAATGTCTCGATTGCATACACTTCACCTTCCTGAAAAACAGAAAACATCTCAAGTTTAAATCGGAAAAGGATATCTCTCCCCACCATATAAAATATCCCATAATGATATTGCTTTTTACAATTGACAATACGTTTAAAGCAAACAGCTATTTTACGTGCGAGACCTTCAAGGATCACCAAACTGATCAACTTTTCATTGCACACCCAGCAACGCAGGAGGCTCCTCGCCACAATGTTGGCAGCAGAGTCTTCCAGCCTTTGCATGGGGAGGCAGCCTCCTGTTCTGGCGAAGAGTCTCGGCATGGCTGGATGCTTCAGACAGAGGGAGAGCCCGGGAAGAGAAGAGTCTCGGCCTCATGCAAGTAACTGAGCTAATGTTTCTTTAAAACATCCACATCTCTCAATAAACCTGATCAACAGTGCAACTCTGTACACTGTTATTCACCCCTAAATGCAGGGTTTTGGAAATGAAAAAGGCACTGCAGTTAATTTAGCAAACACCAGAAATTAAACTGACTTCCTTGGCAAACAAGTGTTTTAGGGTTGTCCATGAGTGACAATCACAGAATCACAGTATTAATATTCTTTTTCAACAATTTACTTTAGAGGGTGTAACATTATAATTTTAAGATGAATACTTAGCATCCAACTCCCTACCTTTTGATTTGTTTATTATAATATACTAGTTAACTGACCAGATAAATGAACAAAACATTGTGGCTGAGGAAAGATTGAATGAGCTAAGGTGGTTTTCTTTGAAGCACAGGAGATTCAATTGAGATACATAAACTATGATGGGTTACTATAGAGTAAGTGGGAAGGATCTATTCTCCTTAGCAGGTGCATTGTTTCAAGGTACCTTTGGAACTAGAGGAGAAATGTTGTCACCCTGACTGAATGTCTGAAGAAGGGTCTCGACCCAAAACGTCACCCCTTCTTCTCTCCAGAGATCCAGATAGTTACTCCAGCTTTTTGTGTCTACCTGTTATCACCGAGAGTGATATTGATCTGAAACTCACTGACAAAAGGTTGGGACTGACTGCCAGACACCCGCCCTCAATAGAAATTAGATGTGTAGTTGTGACCTGCAGAGGTACGGACCAAGATGGAGGTGAGAGTAGATGCAGAGCTCTTTTTCAACTCATTTGTTGTTGGAGCAATCTATGACAATCTACACATGAAGGCTTTGGGGAAGCAACAGAAACAAGCTTTGGGGGCCAGATGTGGGGGGTTAAGGGCCTTTTTAAACACTAACATTATAAATAAGTGCACGATCAACCGTTTTATATAAAACCTAGAAATTATTCATGCCATTGTACATCACCTCTGGACATGCACCAGCCAATGATGCTCCATTCTTTTTATAAAGGACAAGAGCAAAGGTGGATAAAGGGAAGTAAGGTACAGTGCCCTCCGTAATGTTTGGGACAAAGACCCATCGTTTATTTATTTGCCTCTGTACGTCACAATTTCAAATTTGTAATTTTTTAAAAATCATGTGGTTAAAGTGCACATTATCAGATTTTAATAAAGGCCATTTTTATACATTTTGGTTTCACCATGTAGAAATTACAGCATTTTTTACATTTACCAAGCCAATTAACCTACAAACCTGCACGTCTTTGGAGTGTGGGAGGAAACCGAAGATCTCGGAGAAAACCCACGCAGGTCACTGGGAGAACGTACAAACTCCGTACAGACAGCGCCCGTAGTCGGGATCGAGCCCGGGTCTCCGACGCTGCGTTCCCTGTAAGGCAGCAACTCTACCGCTGCGCCACCGTGCCGTGCGCACAGCCATGGTTGGAGTAGGAGTTAGCTTGAGCAGGAAGAAACTGCACATGCTGGTTTACATCGAAGATAAACACAAAATGCTGGAGTAACTCAGCGGGTCATGCAGCATCTCTGGAGAGAAGGAATAGGTGACGTTTCGGGTTGAGACCCTTCTTCAGACTCCTGAAGGTGTGAAGAAGTTTCGACCCAAAATGTCACCAATTCCTTTTCTCCAGAGATGCTGCCTGACCCACTGAGTGACTCCAGCATTTTATGTCTATGTTCAGCCCCATTAGCTTGCCTGCTACTTGTTTTTCTAGTGATAGTCCTTTCCCAATGGTCCTTCACCATTGCTTTATTATGCAGAAGATTTTAGGGGTTTGAAATCAAACCTCGTGAAAACACAGCTAATGATCTCACTTCATAATCCAAGACCAAAGTCTCCAGCCATTCTCATAGGAAATGAAACCCTTCAACCCATTGAGTCTATGTTGGGAATCAAAACAATCAATCCCACTCCCTCACTTATTTTCTTGCCCACATATTGTAGCAGTTGTGCCTGGTTTGATTTCTTTAGTCAGAGAGTGGTGAAACTGTGGAACTCATTGCCACAGAAGGCTGTCAAGTCAATGGTTATTTTTACGATGGAGATTGATAGATTCTTGATTCGTACTGGTGTCAGAGGTTATGGGGAGAAAGCAAGAGAATGGGGTTGAGAGGGAACGATAGATTAGATATGATTGAATGGCGGAGTAGACTATTTGGGGCGAATGGCCTAATTCTGCTCCTATCAATTATGGCCATAAATAACAGGTTGCCCGCTAACACAAGGGTTAGAAGATTCTGCTAAGTGCTTAAGCCCATTTGCCTAAAATAACCTTGTGTTATGGGTGCAACTGTTAAAAGGACAATCCAAAGATTCCAGACTTAAGCTTATTGTGGTACGCAGAGACATTGAATGAAGAATGAAACTTCAAGAACTTCACCTCCATTCTGGTAGCTTCACCACCTTTGACAATTGGAACAGTTTTGCCTGCATGTATTCTATACTGCCCAATGGAATGTCCATTTAGATTGCGAATTGGTTTTACTGTTGAGATAAAAAAAAGATACAACTGAGAATGTACTTCATAGAAGACACTGCCTCATGCAACGGCAACATGATAGACCTTTGCACGCAATACAGTGGGCAAACTAAGTGCAATTTAATACATTAATTACATTTAGCTCAGTCTCCAAAAGGAGGTCCCCAGGAACGAAACGGAACTCTGGTCTGAGTTGAGGGATTCATTTTGCCTCAATGCCTCTGGTTACATGGTGAGAAATAGGATGGAGGGGGGGGGGGGGGGGGGGGGGGGGGGGGGGGGGGGGGGGTGTTCCTATGGCATTCAAAATAAACAATCATTCTATTTAACATTAATAAAACAAATTGCAGAAGCATTCAGCAGGCCAGGTATCATCTATAGCGAGAAACACAGTAATAACATTCAAGGTTGCCAAAGTTTCATGAGAACCAAGAGCATGTTTGATGCAGTGAGGACATGGGAGAATGGTGGTGGAGGGAAGATCCAATTAGGCTGGAAGTTACGTGGAAATAAGTGACAAGATGTTTTTGTAAATCAAGTGAATATGTCCATGTAAATATTCATCAAGACTTCCAGAGGAATAGGAACATTTGAAATAACAAAAAAAAAAATCAAACATGAATTAAATTTCACAAAACCAAAACATGATTAGTTGGAAGATAAGGTGGTGTTTCATGAATTTATTTTGTGCTTTGCTGAAATTGTGTTGGAGGCGGAGAACAGAAAAGTCAAGGGTGGGAAGTGGACACAGAACTGAAGTAACAGTAGCTGTAAACTCAGTCTCACTCATGGACTAAACGCAAGTGTCCCACACGGTAATTATCTCATTTGATATTTGTTTGCATCCAATTGTGAACAGCGAGTACAACACACTAGAAAGTACAAGCAAATGCCAGTTTCAAATAGTAGACCCAAAATGCTGGAGTAACTCAGACAGCATCTCTGGAGCAAGGAATAGGCGATGTCTCCCCATTGGAACCCTTCTTCAGACCCGTTTCAAATGGATGTCTTTCAAAGTTCAGATAATGGAAAGGGAGGAGGTAAAATGCAGGGTCTTAAGTGATATGGATTCAGCACTGGCTTACTGATAAAAGACAGAGGGTGGTGGTGATAGGACGATATGAAGGTCTGTGATCAGTGGAGTTCTGCCTGTGCTGGGACCTCAAACGTTTGTGATATTTGTACAGTGCTCTCCATAATGTTTGGGACAAAGATCCATCATTTTTTTATTTATTTGCTTCTGTACTCCACAATTTAAGATTTGTAATAGGAAAAAAAATCACATGTGGTTAAAGTGCATATTGTCAGATTTTTATAAAGGTTATTTTTATACATTTTGGTGTCACCATGTAGTGATTACAGCAGTGTTTATACATAGTCCCCCCATTTTGGGGCACCATAATGTTTGGGACACAGCAATGTCATGTAAATGAATGTAGTCATGTTTAGTGTTTTGTTGCATATCCTTTGCATGCAATGACTGCTTGAAGTCTGCGATTCATGGACATCACCAGTTGCTGGGTGTCTTCTCTGGTGATGCTCAGCCAGGCCTGTATTGCAGCCAACTTTAGCTTATGCTTGTTTTGGGGGCTAGTCCCCTTCAGTTTTCTCTTCAGCATATAAAAAGCATGCTCAATTGGGTTCAGATCGGGTGACTGACTTGGCCACTCAAGAATTGAGCACTTTTTAGCTTTGAAAAACGCCTTTGTTGCTTTAGCAGTATGTTTGGGATCATTGTCTTGCTGTAGAATGAACCGCCGGCCCATGAGTTGAGGCATTTGTTTGAACTTGAACAAATATGATCTGTCTATACACTTCAGAATTCATTATGCTACCACCATCAGCTGTTGTTTCATCAATGATGATAAGTGAGCCAGTACCTTCAGCAGCCATACATGCCCAGGCCATAACACCCCACCACCGTGTTCCACAGAGGAGGTGGTATGCTTTGGATCTTGGGCCGTTCCTTCTCTCCTCCATACTTTGCTCTTGCCATCACTCTGATATGTTAATCTTTGTCTCATCTGACCACAAGACCTTTTTCCAGAACTGTGGTTGCTCTTTTAAGTACTTCTTGGCAAACTGTAACCTGGCCATCCTATTTTTGTGGCTAACCAGTAGTTTGCATCTTGCAGTTTATCCTCTATTTCTGTTCATGAAGTCTCCTGCGGACATTGGTCATTGACTCCTGAAGAGTGTTTCTGATCTGTCGGATGGATGTTTGGGGATTTTTCTTTATTATAGAGAGAATTCTTCGGTCATCAGCTGTGGAGGTCTTCCTTGGCCTGCCAGTTCCTTTGCGATTAGTAAGCTCACCAGTGCTCACTTTCTTCTTAATGATGTTCCAAACAGTTGATTTTGGTAAGCCTAAGGTTTGGCTGATGTCTAACAGTTTTATTCTTGTTTCTCAGTCTCATAAAGGTTTCTTTGACTTTCATTGGCACAACAGTAATAAAAGTTTCCAAAGGAGATGGAAAGACTGGAGGAAAGACTAGGTGGCAAGAGCTCTCTTATACCTGCATTAAGGACGCATTTAAACACACCTGAGCAATTACAAACACCTGTGAAGCCATGTATCCCAAACATTATGGTGCCCTGAAATGGGAGGACTATGTATAAACACAGCTGTAATTTCTGTATGATGAAACCAAAATGTATAAAAATGCCCCTTAATGAAATTGACAATGTGCACTTTAATGTGATTTTTTTCTATTACAAATCTCAAACTGTGGAGTAGAGAGGCAAATGAATAAATGATAGGTCTTTGACCCAAACATTATGGATGGCACTGTAAATGATTTGGACATAAACTTGGACAGGTTGGTTGGTAAGTTTGCAGGAGTCACACACTGTCAGGGTCTACAGCAGGAAATAGACCAGCTTTAGAAATAGGTGTAGAAATGGCAGATGGAATTTAATCCAAGCAAATGCCAGATATTGCATGTTGGGAGGTCAAATGCAAGGGGAAAATATACAATGGCATGATGTATAGCATTGATGTACAGAGAGGATCTTGGGGCCCATGTCCAAGTGAAAGTGGCAACATAAGTAGACAGAGTGGTAAAGGAGGCATATGGTGTGATTACTTCCATGGGTCGCACCATTGGCTACAAGAGCCAGGAAGTCATGATACAGCGTTATAGGACTTCGCTTCGGCTGAATTGGATTATTGCTTACTGTTCTGGTCGCCCAATTACAAGGAGGATGCGGAGGCTTTGGAAGGAGTGCAGAGGCGATTTACCTGAATGATGCCTGGGATTAGCGGGGTTTTAGTAAAAGGGAGAGGTTGGACAGACTTGGATTGTTTTGTCTGGAACGCTGCAGACATGGAAGTATGTAAAATTATGATAGGCGTACATCGTGTAGACAGTAAACGTCTTCCCCCAGAGTAGGAAATAAAAAACAAATACTAGAGTGCGAAAGTGGGAGGGGCAAAGTTTAAAGGAGATGTGCGGAGCAACTTCTTTTTACACAGTGGCTGGAACGTGCTGCTGGAGGCGGTGGTTGAGGCAGACACAATAATGAATTTAATAGACTTTATATTCAGAGAATGGAGGGATATGAATAGTGTGCAAGTAGATAAGAGATGGTCTTTGCAGCATATTCGACAGGGACGTTGTGGGCCGAAGAAGAGCCTGTACTGTTCTGTGATGTAAAAGGACGTGCAATGAATCTTTTGCAGTAGCATGTGATGATTTCACATAGGTGGAAACAGGAGAGTGGAACAGACTACTCTGGAATATTGACAGTGAAGGGTGGGGAATAGTACGTCTGGTTACAGCATCAATCTATTGGGATGGAAGGCAAATGGTTAACTAGTCTACATCTGGGAGGGGGTTGAGGGGCGATTCCAGAAGAGAAGGAAAAGGAATGCGTTTTGGGGCCCTGATGGATCTAATGTTGAGGAGAATGGTTTTGGGAAGTGGCAGCACCAGCACAGAGCGGCACGGTGGCACAGTAAAGCTGCTGCCTTACAGCACCAGAGACCCGGGTTTGACTCCGACTCTTGCCATATAGTTAGCTGATACCTTGGTAAGTTTTGCCATCAATTTCAACTTCATAGGACTCCATGACTTCCTGAATGGATTCTCCAATGTCACACAGGCGAACATCAATTCCTGCATTCTAAAATAAAAGATGTAGTCTGATTAATGACAGAGAAAAGCATCAGATTTCTGTCCAAATGCAACACTTGAATGGCTCGGGATCTTTTAGCAAGGCTTCAATATAGATTGTTGGCACATCCGGCATCGTTACACTCCACCAATAATGGAACTATTGTTGGGGAAAAATTATTAACTGCATATGATGGAAACCTGAAAATAAATAAAGTAAAACCTGAAAATAGCTCTGTCAGAGTGACCATCGGGTTCTTGGTCACCTTCCTGACCAAGGCCCCGATTGCTCAGTTTGGCTGAGCTACTCCAGATTTTTGTATCTATCCTCAGTTTAAACCAGCATCTACAGTTCCTTCTTACACAAGAATCTGTCAATCCCCACCATAAACATATCCATTGACTTAGCCGCCACAGCCTTCTGTGGCAATGAATTCCACAGATTCACCGACCTTGGACTAAAGAAATTCTTTCTCATCTCCTTTCTAAAGGTACGTCCTTTTATTCTGTGGCTATGGCCTCTGGTCCTACACTCCGCAATAATGGAAACATCGTCTCTGTATCACTCTAGCCAGGCCGTTCACTATTCGGTAAGTTTCAATATATACCCCTTCATCCTTCCAAACTCATGATCAACAGTTAACATTTTGTGTTATTGTTTAAGCGAGAAATATATTTAAAGTTGTAAACTTTCAGCAGATGCAAGTCAGTGCAAAAGAACGGAGGAGTTGATAATTCAGTGCTGATACTTTGCGGATTTTTTAAAAACTTACCTTGATACCAGTATTAGTAGCATCTTTAACAGCTTCTATAAGCTTGTCGTATTTGGGGTTGAAAGCAACTGTGAACGCGCAGTCAATGATATGGCCTGTGAAGGAGAAAAGTCAAGTTTAGCATTGACTGAAACAAAATTCCAGAAAAACTATGTATCCGAGTTCATCCAGACTAAAATAAAACTAAACCAACCATTGATGTGTGTTCCAAAATCAATTTTGCACACATCATCATACTGCAGCACGGTTGGGTCTCCTGCATTGGGTGTGTAATGGGCTGCACAGTTGTTCAGAGAGCAGCCTGTCGGAAACGCCAGCCCCGCATTCAATCCATCTTCTTTGATCAACTTACGGGAGCAATCTTCCAGCCTTTCACTGTGAAATGAAAGCTTGTCATTATCAATTCCTGGTTAACAAAAAGTCGCTCTACAACTCTGCATTGTAAATAATTGGGCACATCAAGTTTACTCTAAGTTAGAGATACAGTGCAGATTCAGGCCCTTCGACCCACCGAGTCCATGCCGACCAGCGATCACCCCGTACACTAGTTCTATCCTACACACTAAGGACAATTTACAATTTTACCAAAGCCAATTAACCTACAAACCTGTATCTCTTTGGAGTGTGGGAGGAAACTGAAGCACCCGGAGAAAACGCATGTGGTCACGGGGAGAAGGTCCAAACAGCACCCATAGTCAGGATCAAACCCGGGTCTCTGGCACTGTAAGGCAAGCAGTTCTACCGTGACGCCATCTAGGTTTAAAACTTATTGGGTAAAGGAACACATTTGGAGCATGTTACTAGTTATGACTATTTTACATCTTGTCCAGAACAACTAAGAGGCCTAGTGAGCCTGCTGTTCACCTAGAATGTTCTAGTTTTAGGTTCTATTTTCAGCACAATTTTACTATTTAATTGAAAGATATAGCATGAAGTATGTGGTATATTAAAAGCAAAATAAAACTTCTATGGTCTTGTCACCATCAGCTGGAAAGGAACCAAAAACATCAGTTGCTGAAACCTAGATCTGCTTTCCAGTGGATAGCCACTTAATATTTTATGTCAAAAAAAAGGACAGAGTGCTGGACTAACTCAGCTGGTCAAGCAGCATCCCTGGAGTACGTTGCCTATCCATGTTCTCCAGGGATGCTGCTTGACCCGCTGAGTTACTCCAGCACTTTGTGCCCTTTTTTTTTGTAAACCAGCATCTGCAGTTCCTTATCATAGTCAGTCTTACAGCATGGAAACAGGCCCAACTTACCCACACCAGCCAACATGTCCCATCCACACTAGTCCCACCTCCCTGTGTTTGGACCATATCCCTCCCATATCCATGTACGTGTCTATTCCAACTATCGTATTTCTAATGTTTGATGTCAACTTGACAACTTTGTGCTCACCTGCATTAATATTATATTCAATTAAAGGAATTTAAATTCTCAAAGTGCCTTGGTGTTTTCAAGTTTACTAACTTAAGTTAACTAACTCAGGGGCGTTCACGGTGGCGCAGCGGAGACACTGGTTCAATCCCGACTACGGGTGCTGTCTGTCCGGAGTTTGTACGTTCTCCCCGTGACTTGTGTGGGTTTTCTCAGAGATCTTTGGTTAAACCTCTCACACTCCAAAGACGTACATGTTTGTAGGTTAATTGGCTTGGTAAATGTAAAAATTGTCCCCAGTGGGTGTAGGATAGTGTTAACGGGCAGGGATCGCTGGTTGGCGTGGACTCGGTGAGCCGAAGGGCCTGTTTCCGGACTGTGTCTCTAAACTAAACCAGAAACAGGCGTTGTCATCAACCTACTGAATTATTGTCCAGAGCCTAAACTATTGCTCCAGAGCCACAAACCCAAATCACAGAAGGATGGCTGACAAGCCTGCGTGATGAACAGTGAACGCAAAACTAACAGATGGGTGGTACCAATGTACTTCAAGGAAGGGAATCTTGAGACAAATTCAAATCATTCCAAGGTGGCAGGAGAATCTAAATTCGAGTATTGGAAGTAAATCAGGAATGATAATCTGATATCATTGTATAATGGAACTACAAATTGAGTGGGAAAGATTTAAGGTGGGGGGGTAAGATTTAATAAGAATCTGAGGGGTAACTTTTTCACGTAAAGGGTGGTAGGTGTATGGAACGAGATGCCAGAGGAAGTAGTTGAGGCAAGTACTATTGCAATTGTTTAAAAACAATTAGGCAGGTACATGGATAGGACAGGTTTAGAGGGATATGGGCCAAACGCAGGCAGGTGGGACTAGTGTTGATGGGTCATGTTGGCCGGTGGGGCAAGTTGGGCCTGTTTCCACGCTGCATGGCTATGACTCTAAATAGATGCCTTAAAAGGAAATCTGCCTTTCATGGTCTGCATGCAGCTCCCGACAGTTGTGCAGTGGATGCTGGCCTTGCTGGTAATGTTCACAGTCCTTGATGAAATAAAGTGTACCCACTCCTTATCAATAACAGTTGTGGTGTGATGTATTACTCACCAGATCTCAATCATGGTCATCCCTGGCTTAAGCCAGCTTCTAACATACTTGCGAACTTGTCTGTGAGCTTCAGCTGCTTGTCTAAAATCACTCCAGATTTCCTCACTGGCCTGATTTAGCACCTTCTTTTCCTCGCTGGTCATGCGCCAAGCAGAAGTACGCCTTGAAGTCAGGGGTAAGGATGAAGTGGATAGAAAATAACATTACAGAACAGCAAAATCAAGAAATAATCAAGATAACTCAAAGCTTCTACATCTATACTTTATAAACTGTTTGCTTCCCACACACTTTACTCATGCAGGTATTTGAATCTAAACTCATACATACTGTACATCGTTCACTAATGAGTGGTACCCCCCCCCCCCCCCCCAAGCATGCGATGAAATTCGCACTCCTCAAAATATAGAAAACAAAATACAGTAAACCTTCATAATAGCAGACCATGGTGTGTGTTCTTGCCAATTGTCCACTGTAACCGAGTGAGTAAAGTTTAACCCAAGGCCAGGAGGGAAGAATTGTGGTGTTGGGGGTGTTAAACAAGCAGGAATTCCCAGGCCAGGGAGCCGCTGAGATGCGGTGCGCCAAGTGCGGGCCCGGTACTCTCTCCGCCTTCATGCTGCTTGCTCTCTCCGTTCCCACATCCAGAAGCTTGCCACATGATGTTAGCGCATTGGTGGATGTGGGGGGTTGAATGGTAGCCACAGTCCACTATAACCAAAATCTGCTATATGGAAGGTATACTGTACAATGTATTCTAGATATCATACTCTGTACCTCACTTTATATTCCAAATTGAGCAGGAAATACACAACAAAATCATATTAAAATGCCTTCTTCAGTAATTAAGTTGCATCATAATATAGTTGTCCAAATCATAGATTCTCACTGCCTTATGACCTCAGTTTAAGTGCATTGACCTGCATATTGCTCATTGCTCAATAAATAATACAATCCATTGCTGCAAATACAAATAAACAAACAGAATCAAACGAGCCAGAACTTCTAATGATAATGCACCCGAGTGGATTATTTGCCAGTTTAACATCACTTTTTCTCCCATTTTGGCACAATTCCATTTCAATAAGAGGCTCTTAAATGATCAATGAGCAGGAGTGGCTTGCTGGCCATATGGTTGGCTCCACTCAAACTATTTTGATGCCCAATACAATGTTTCCCTGCTAATCGCCGAGAAACAATAGACAGGGCAAGATTAGGTACTACTTGCCAACGAAAAAGCCTGAGTATCAACTTTTACCGAGAAGAGTACCGCTTGCTTCTTTGAGCCATTATTTATAATTAGTTTCAGGAGCATTTGTCAATTGTTTAGGGATAACCAATAACTATTTTACAGCACAAAATATAAAATGTGCATTTCCCAAAACAAATCAGCTTCTGAAAGAAAGGTCTACTTTCGATTAGTTTAGTTTAGAGATACAGCGGAAACAGGCCTTCTGGCCCACCAGTGACATTACACTAGCACACGCTACACACTAGGGGCTATTTACAAGTTAGCCAATTAACTTACAAACCTGTATGTCTTTGGAGCATGGGAGGAAACCAGAGCACCTGGGTAAAACCCACGCAGGTCATGGGGACAACGTACAAACTCCATACAGACAGCACCCGTAGTCAGGATCAAACCTGGGTCTCTGGCGCTGCAAGGCAGCAACTATACCGCTGCACCACCGTGCCAACCTGATCTTCAAGAAAGTGCCGTTATATGTACCTCCATAGCTATCAGGCAGATTCAAGCACAAATAAGGAAGTCTGAACACTAACTAAAATTAAGGGTGTAGAATTGAAGGATGTACAAACACTAACTACATGATAGAGCATTTACCAAAATGTACGTGATACAAGTTCATTTGATTCCAGATTAGTGATTAATTTATCTAAATCCATCCGCATTTAGGGATGGCAAAGTAGCACAGCAGATAACAATGCTGTCACGTAATTTTGATGGGACTAGAATTCGATCTTAAAATCCCATATTGTTCAGACGGTCTTCCTGTGATTGCATTAGTTTCCCAAGGTGCTCAGGTTTCCTCACACATCCCAAAGGCATGCTAGTGGGTAGGCAAATGGTTAATGTATACTACATCTTATGGTGGATGAAAGGAAAAATCAGGGGGAAGTTGATGGACATGGAAAAGAGAAGAGCTGGCAGAGAAATACAGAGGAACGGGATTGATCTGAGAGCTGACATCTTCAGTTCAATACGGCGTGCAAACATATTTCAGTCTCCGCCACATCATGGAATTCAATTGTTTCCCAATTCCATGAATCTCACTCGGTATCGGTCAAACTTTGAGTGTTAAATTTCAGTATTATCAAACTTTGTGCTTCTTCCACAAATTTAAACCTCATTTTTTTTTTCCTTTTATATATTTAAAATAGTATTTTGCATTTACATTTACACACCATTTGCTGATTTTGTTTCTAAAATGGCATACTTCTGAAACATAGAACGACACTGGCATTAACCTGGTGGCTTGAGATTGTTTTGAAATAAATGCCCAATGCAAGCAACAACTGCAATCTCAAATATTTGACAGTAGGTTTGTGAATAAGCGCTTAAATAAAATCCATATTGTAAAAAGTCTTAAGCTCAAGGGAAACATTGAGTATAGAAAGTTTAATTTGCATGCAATGTTATACTCAAATTGGGAATGCTGGATACAAATGCTGCAGATAGCCAAGTCTTGTATGCATTAATTAACATCCATCATCACATCCTTCAATAAAGCAAAGCACTTACTCAATAGAAACAATTATGTAATGATATTGGAGTTATCCATACATGTTCCTCACACAAAAAAAATCAAGTTGATGTTTACGGACTTTGTAGTGAAAACACTAAGACCTCGGTGGATCAATTAATAACAAAAACTTATTTGAAAGATCAAGAGGAATTTATCACTCTGAAAGGAGAAATTATCCTCAAATTAAGAACTTACCCATCCTGTAAAGGTGGATATTCACACTCCTGTCCTTTAAGAAATATGCCAGAGGGAAACAACTCGCAAATGGGAATGGAAGGAGGATCTGTCTGTACTTTTGCTGTCATTGATAAAAGCATTAAGACATGTTTTAGTGGTTGTGACAAACGCTAAAGTGCATTAAGATCCATTGCACTACTGTTCAGTCATTGAATTTGATCTTAGCTGATCGTGTCATGCCATTCCTCACATTAGCTCCATAATCATTACATCTTTGCTGAAATAGAAATTGAATCCGTTTTGAAATATTCAGTTAAATTCAGCCTCAACTGTCCTTTTGGAGTGGCGTTCCAAATATCTATTACTACCTGCGAAGAGACACATCATAACAACAAAATCTTAGTTCACATTTTAAGGTCCCTGACGCTACATTCCCAGGGCTCGAAATTAGCGGTTGCCCGGGTGCCAATGGCGACCTACAGTCCCGCCGAGTAACCTAAAAGCCGTGCCTGGCAAGCACCTGGGACACCTATCGTTTAATTCTGAGCGGGCCCCCCTCTCCAACTCTCTCTTTCTGTCACTATCCATCTCCGCCCGCCATCCGTATCCGGGTCTCCGCTCGCTCCTCATCCGCCAGCACGGCCGGCAGCCTTACACATGTGCACTGCCGCAGCCTGCACATCCTCCCCCTGCACATGCGCACAACCACAGTCAGCACATCATCAGCCGCCCTGCACATGCGCACTGCCACAGCAACTGGTTGGCGTTGGTCACTTTCTCCCTCCCTTTGCATTGTGGGAGATCTGGCCGCCATTGCTGCCCACTCGCTGCCTCGCAACGACCGCTGAAAACCAACGCAGAATCACTCCCTGGAGCTGGAGTAACTCCCTGGAGTAACTCTTGCTTCTTGGTTTCCTGGTCCTCCAAAAATATTCCAAATGGAATTTAAACAGGAGTGAACCCGCCACCACAAAACTGTGAAAAATAACAGCCTATTGCATTTTGTTTATTTATTGTGTGTATATATATTTATGGTCTATGGTATATAGACACACTGAACTTTTATCTCCTGTTCTGTATTATGTTTACATATTCTGTTGTGCTGCAGCAAGCAAGAATTTCATTGTCCTATCTGGGACACATGACAATAAAACTCTCTTGACTCGTGACTTGGACTTAAGTAAAAAAGGGTTCTTGGGGAAAAAAGAGCTACCTTAAATTTAGTTGCGTCTGGTTGGGTACCTATGGTAGGGTGAAGACTATTCCATGCTTTAATTGTGCGGGGGAACTCCATGGAGCAGCCAGCAACTCGGGATAGAAGAAATTGGGCGACGTTTTGGTAGAGACCCTTCTTTAGATTTCCTCTAGTTTTAGTGTTTTTAGTTTAATTTAAAGATACAGCGTGGAAACAGGCCCTTCGGCCCATGCCGACCACTGATCACCCATACACTAGTTCTATCCCACACATTAGTGACGTAAGTCAGGAGTCATGAGTGTTTTATTCTCTCACGTCCCAGTTAGAACAATGAAATCCTTACTTGCAGCAGCGCAACAGAATATGCAAACATAGTACTCTGTAAACAATGTTATAATGAGAAAACAACAGTGTATGTTTATAGATGAATATATAACTATACACACAATTTCCCTCCTGGGATTAATAAAGTTCTATCGTATAATGTCGTGTGTGCAGGAAGGAACTGCAGATGCTGGTTTAAACTGAAGATAGACACAAAAAGCTGGAGTAACTCAACAGGTCAGACAGAATCTCTGGACAAAAGGAAAATATTACGATTTGGGTTGTGTCTGAAAAAGGTTCCTGCACACTTTTGGAATGTGGAAGGAAACAAAAGCACTCGGAGAAAACCGATGCGATCAAAGGAAAAAGGAGCAAAGTCCGTACAGACAGCACCTATAGTCAGGATCAATTCTGGGTCTCTGGCAAATTTTAGGCAGCAACTTTATGTCCAATGTACTGCCCCATAGTCTTGAACTGAATTAAAACATACAGTAGCTGTAAAGGGGGACATAGCGTCACTTAGAGATTTAAGACCGAAAATGGATAGTTTCTTTTTTTTTAGTAACCAAAAGTTATCAAAGTATAATTTTTTGTCTGTTGGAAAATAAAATATAGTGGCACAGCTGGTGGACCTCACACGCCAGAGATTTGTGTTCGATCCTGTCCTCGGGCACTGTCTGTGTTGAATTTGCACATTCTCCCTGCAAGCGTGTGGGTTTTTTCCCACATCCCAAAGACGCATTGGCTTTGTAGGTTAACTTGTCTCTGTAAAATTGCCCCTAATGTGTAGGGAGTGGGTGAGGAAAGTGGGATAACAGAACTTGTGAGAATGGGTAGACAAAAATGCTGGAGAAACTCAGCGGCATCTATGGAGCGAAGGAAGTAGGCGATGTTTCGGGTCGAGACCCTTCTTCAAACTCACATGAGGGTGCGGGGGGAAAGGAAGAAGAAAAGAAGAGGCGGAGACAGTGGGCTGAGGGAGAGCTGGGAAGAGAAGGAGAAAGCGGGGACTACCTGAAATTGGAGGTCAATGTTCATACCGCTGGGGTGTAAACTGCCCAAGCGAAATATGAGGTGCTGCTCCTCCAATTTGCGGTGGGACTCACTCTGGCCATGGAGGCGGCCCAGGACAGAAAGGTCAGATTCGGAATGGGAGGGGGAGCTGAACTGCTGAGCCACTGGGGAGATCAGGTTGGTTATTGCAAACTAAGTGGAGGTGTTGTACGAAGCGATCGCCAAGCCTGCACTTGGTCTCACTGAGGTTGATCATACACTGAATAATCCAACCAGAGTTTTGTTTGGAAGTGGAAAGAAATAATAGAAATTGCATTCATTGCAATGTGTAAAAAGAGATGAGATACTGTATTGTAATTTTGCTGCATGTCATTGTGGTATATATCATGTCTTGATTGGTGAATTTGTTTAGTTTGTGACTTTATTTGAAGCAGAAATAATATGTGAATGCTTCATTGAGCATAATTCCGACTGGTAACTACGCACTTCGTCCGAGCACATTATCGCGTGTCATGCAAGCCGTCTTAAATGACCACCTAAACTGTCATTTGACAACCTAAAAAGCTGCCGATGTTGCCCAGCTGGCAACAGGGGGAAAAAGTGAAGTGAGAGCCCTGATTCCTCAGAGGTAACAGACTTTCTAGCCATCCTGCAAAGTACTACAATCGGCTTAAATAAGTTAGAAGAGAGCACGTACATTTCATCCAGGATAATTCTCAGAGTGCAGGTGGTTGGAATATGGCAAGCCACAGAAACTAGGTGATGCTGGGGAAGAATTTATAATAGTGTTAAATAAAATAAATTTCAATGGACGGCTAAGTGGAAGATAGAGCACAGGTACCTAGGCCAGTTTGGTTTCTGTCCAAAATGAAAATGATCATGAATGCAGGCAATTACTGGATTAACTGCCCACAGGAGATGCCGAATGCTAAGACTGCTGTTCCCCATTATTGCTTTTACTAGAACTATGATCTATGCATTTTTCGGCAAAGATTGCCCATATGAGGCTCTGCGGTTTCTCCCCAGTTAGATGACTGAAATTCTGCTTTTGAAAGTGACACGTAAAAACTAAGAGTGGATAATCTTTAAATGGGAGGAACACGATGGAAACTAAATATTTATCCATTGTGCATTAATTTTCTATATGGTCAAGTTTAACTTTCTTTCCAAGTTTATCTGTACGAAAACAAAAGTAGTAATGCAAGTGAATTATCTGCAATATCATAACTAGGGCAACAAGAGATTACTTGTTCAAGAAGGAACTGCAGATGCTGGAAGATCGAAGGTACACAAAATTGCTGGAGAAACTCAGCAGGCGCAGTAGCATCTATGGAGCGAAGAAAATAGGCTCCCTTGATTCCACTTGGTGGGTTGTGCCATTAAAAACAGCATAGCGTTTAAAACCATAGGTTTGCCATGGGATATGTTTCAGGAGATAATAAATCTAGCAGTGTCATTTACTGTGGATTGACAACATTTATTGAAATAGTATCTTGACACAAAACTATACAGGACTCCTGAACTACTATCTACCTCATTGGTGACCTTCGGACTATCCTTGATCGGACTTTGCTGGCTTTACCATGTTCCTTTATCATGTATCTATACACTGTAAACGGCTCGATTGCAATAATGTATTGTCTTTCCGCTGACTAGATGGCATGCAACAAAAGCTTTTCAATGTACCTTGGTACACGTGACAATAAACTATGCTAACTCTTTGGCGAGACAAATTAGAAGGATTGGTACCCCGTTATAGAGAAATTAGGATCAAAATTTGGTCAAAAGGCAAACTTCAAAGAATTAAATAAACAGGTTCACTGCACAGCACAAGACCCGAAATAAGAGAGTTCTGGTCAGGACGGGACAGAATACCAGGTAAAGTTGGAGATATAACCATATAACCAGGAAAGATCGGCAAATAATTTAAAAATTACAGTGATCATATTAAAATCAGTGGAAATTGAGTCTTGTGCTGTGACAGATAGGATGGCCAGTGAGATTTGATGCAGAATGGGATATTGTCAGAGTCTTGGACAAGTTGGTTTACATTATCAAAATGTACTGAGTTACACTGAAGTTCCTATCTCAGATATGGTCACCAAGCAGTCACGTTACTAGAATCAAGGCAAATACTCTGCAGCATATAAATGTTAACTGTAAATGTTCTCCTTGTTTAACAACAAGAGGTCATCCTCAGCAGAAAGTTTATCAACCTGTCAAAGTGTTGCTTAGAATGGAAATCAGAATGGAACTGCCCAGCACATTACAGAGCATTGACAATCTAAAATGCTTTGAAAGCTGGCAAGAACAACGAGGGACCAACTTAACTCTAATGAGCACTTCTGTAACTTTGACACGCCAGAAACGTGGCGACTCAGTGTACTTTGGGTATTGTACGCAAAAACAAAAAATCTCACTGTACCAAGGTACACGTGACAATAAAGTATCATTGATGATTGTCACAAAAAGCTGGAGTAACTCAGCGGGACAGGCAGCATCCCAGAGAAGGAATGGGTGAGGTTTCAGGTCTGAAGGGTCTCGAACCGAAACGTCATCCATTCTTTCTCTCCTGAGATGCTGCCGGTCCCACTGCGTTATTCCAACTTTTTTTTGTCTATCTTCGGTTTAAACCAGCATCTGCAGTTCGTTCTTACACAAAGTTGAATCCCTGAGGCAGAAAAAGTGATTATGTGAGTTTTAATGGTTTAGTGGTGTGACAAAATAGTTTGTGTTTTAATTTTTTCTACCGAAGTCTTTGCTACAGTTGTAAACTCTGATCATGCCTTCCTACTTTGCAGTCTACTAAATAACATTGTTCTCACTTATGTAAACAGAGCATTTCTTTCTTCTAGTCCATTTGATTACTGGAAAAATGTCTTTATCCTATTCACAATCTCATCATAACTTTAACCATGTTTCAAAGTCACATCAAGCTCCTGTGCAATGAGAAGGACATTTTTTATTGCCTGGCAATTCTAGTAAATGTGCATTGCCAACTATATTGTGCAACTATCCTTTGGTTAGTGCAGAGCTCAAAACTAAACAGACTTGTTTTTGTAGCTCTACTAAAGTTGTTTTTGAGCAAATTTTAGATGCCAACTCCTCAGATTGCCATTATGAAATCATGTAGGGAATGCAGATCCAACTTCTAGGAAGTTTGCTTCTTCCCCAAAAGCATTGAAGCATTAGTTTTGTTTCCAGATACAGCACAGAAACAAGCCCTTTGGCCTATCGAGCGCACCGACCAGCAATCCCCACACACTAACACTATCCTACATATACTAGGGACAATTTACAATTATACCAAGCCAATTAACCTACCAAACCTGTACGTCTTTGAAGTGTGGGAGGAAACGAGAACACAGAGAAAACCCACGTTGGTCACAGGGAGAAAGTACAAACTCTATGTTCCATTATAAGAAAGCTAAAAACATTCATAAGATACACAAACAAAAAATGCGGGAAACATTTAAGTAAGGAAAAGGAAAGAAACAGAATGTATTTAGGTGAATACAATTCATAAAACAAAGAACTTACAGAGGGGTTTCAACCTGAAATATTAACTCTTATCTCCATAGATGCTGCTGAATGTTTCTAGCATTGTCTGTATTTACTTCATATCGCTTTTCTTTAAATGTTCACATACACGAGGGAGAGCAGAGGAATGGGGTATCTTAAATTAGGCTAGGAAGGGAGCAGCCCCAATAGCAGGATGGACTTTTGTGCTGTATATACATTGCATGCTTTTATTCAGTTGAGATATAATGGATCCTAATCGCAGCAGCCACTTTTCCAAATTTATAAATCTACTTACGTCCTTTTTTCTTTTTCTTCTTCTTCTTTTTCTTGGCTGTAGCACTTTCACTTTCACCATCTCCCTCTGTTAAATTAACAAGCAAGTTCCACTTTAGTGTAATTCATAAAACAAGAAATCACATTAAGTTCCTTCCCTTCTTCAGTGTACTTGCCTTCTTCACCTTCTTCCTCTTTTTCCTTGTCTTCGATTAGTTGCTTTTCCAGCTGCTTTGTTACATCATCAACTCCCGCAGATTCTTTCTCACCTTCGTTTTGTCCTCCTTCAGATGAACAAATTTCAGAGTCAGAATTCTACAACATAGAAACATTCCCATCCTCCTACCGTGACTAAGTCAACCATCATGGGCATCCATATTAATCCCACTTACCTGAATTCCTATGCTTTACTCATTCAATTATTTGTCCCGATTCCTGTATTCAACAGCCCCTCTGGAAGTTCATTCTAGATAACATGTACTCCGTATGAAACTTTAGCCCCTCAGAACCACTCAAAAACTACTCCCTCTCACCTCAAACTTATGGCCTCAAGTTTTTTTAATGAGATTGTCAAGTGCCTTTGGTATTCCCCCTCAGAGTGCAGTGCCCGTATCAGAATAGGTTTACTGCAGGGTTATACAGATACTTGACATGCAATGGAGTAAAATATTGTCTATAGAAGGGAATGGGAGAGTTGAAGTATAACCTAAACAGCCATCACCTCATTAAATGGAAGAATAGGCAGAGGGATCATATCTTCCATGCATGCTCCAAATTTCTATGTTTAATTTTACAGCAAATGGTAGGACCCCTGTCACCGAACCAAGATCAGACTGGCTGGCATAACTAGACCTTTGAACTTGAAATCTTCCAACCATATAAGGAAGTGAACACTACACACCAGAAAAGGCCTGTACTACTCTTCCCCAATGAAGATCAATTGCAAATAATTACTTCCGGCCCTTCGACAAGCCGAAGGTGACGATAATAAAAGGCATCTATTTAGTTTTCACATCACTTTGTTCAGATAGTCATAAAAGCAAATAATTATGTGGATAATATTGTTAAAGTTCTGTCTTTCCTTCCATCAGTAAAATAATAATTTACTTTCATTACATTTTGTTGAACAAGAATTCACTTTCAGTTCAAGAGATTTTACTGGGTCCAAACCATTGGGTTCATCTACATTAGTGACAGAACTTCAAAAGTAATTTGTTGAAGGTGACATACTGAAATTTGAAAATATGTTAAGTGAGAGTTCTTTTTTAATTTGCCTTCTTGCATATCACTCCATGTTAGGCTTGGAGGGTTGTATTACAAGGCAACCTTTATTTCTATGGTTAGATCCTCAACATCTGCATAAATCATTTCATTTTTATTGAAGTTAATTGCCAACATTACTAAAGCACTCATCAAAAGTCATGTCAGTAAGTCAGACTCTGACATTATTTAAATGTATTTTTCTTGACATAAAATTGATTCCATATCAACATTAAATCAATTCCTGTTGCCCCTGGAACAATAATGATGAAAATAGGAAGAAGGTGAGTTATAAACCTTGGACTCTGAAAATCACAGTAAATGGCCAGTTACAGGAATGTATGCTTTCAGCGTACTAAACATTTTATGTAATACCTGCAGCATATACATGAAACCCAGTGGTGTGGTCTGGAGCAATGTGTTTGCTACATACACACGCCTACAACCCTGCACCATCTAAATGTATATGCCGTTCAACTTCACAGAAAAGCCCCCGTGTTGTTAGGTGCAGGAAGAAACTACAGATGCTGGTTTACACCGAAGAAAGATAGAGATAAAACGCTGGGTTAACTCAGCGGGACAGGCAGCTAGATCAGGCAGCATCTCAAGAGACGGAAGAGGTGACATTTGGGATTGAGACGAGGGTCTGAAAATGGGTCTCGACCCGAATCCTCACCCATTCCTTCTCTCCTGAGATGCTGCCTGTCCCGCTGAGTTACCTATCTCCGTGTAGCCAGCTCCGTATAGGGTTAGATGCTGCTGCACCCGCTGAGTTTCTCCAGCATTTGTGTACCTCCGTATAGGGACATGTCCCCACACCGACGAGGTGGGGTTGACAAAACAAGGAGGGAGGGAGGGAGGGAGGGAAGGGCGGAGGAGGGTGTTTCGGTGGGACATTAAATACCCTGAGGTGGTAGAGAGGAGTGGGAGGGAGGGAGGCCCATGTGGCGGCGGGTCGGGGTCCGGGTCCGGGGGTGTGCTGATGGCAGCGGGGGGACCACGGAAGGGAGGAGGCCGCCAGCCTGTCAGCGGGACAGCCCGGCCCGACAGCGCCCACACGCCGACAGGGCCTCACTCACCCCCACACTCACCGCTCTTGCCCTTCCTCTTCTTCTTCTTTTTCTTTTTGGTGCTGTCCTCGGCCACCTCGTCGTCCTTGTCCTGGGGGCCGCCGTTCACCAGGTGCTGGGCCTCGGCCACTACGGGGCCTCCCTCGCCGCCGCCACCACCGGCCGCCTCCACCTTCGCCGCCTGCTCCGCCATGATGGGTGGGTGGGGGGGGGGGGGGGAGGGGGAGAGGCAGCGCGCAGGCGCGGGGCTCTCGACGCTTCCGCCAAACAGGGGGCGGGGCCTCGCGGCCGCACATGGTCGGCCATTACGTCACCCGCCAACGGTCAACCCCGCCCACCCGTGACGTCACCCGGCACCGTCAACCACCCGCCCACCCCGTGACGTCACCCGGCGCCATCAACCCCCCGCCCACCCGTGACGTCACCCGGCACCGTCAACACCCCCCCCACCCGTGACGTCACCCGCCAACGGTCAACCCCCGCCCCACCCGTGACGTCACCCGGCACCGTCAACCCCCCCGCCCACCCGTGACGTCACCCGGCACCGTCAACACCCCGCCCACCCGTGACGTCACCCGGCACCGTCAACCACCCGCCCACCCGTGACGTCACCCGGCGCCATCAACCCCCCCCCCCCACCCCGTGACGTCACCCGGCACCGTCAACCATCCGTGACGTCACCCGGCACCGTCAACCACCCGTGACGTCATCCGCCAACGGTCAACCCCGCCCACCCGTGACGTCACCCGGCACCGTCCAGGCCTTTCGGCCCCTCGCCCTTGCACTCTCACCACCAGCACCACAAGGGACAATTTACAATCTTTACCAAAACCAATTAACCTATAGGGTGATTTCACCAAATGTCAAATGAGCGTAGATCCCCCCTCACGTGACCGAAAATTTTAACTGGAGGACATATGTAACTTCGGGACATGTTAGTGAATGGGGAAACACGCACTTTCCCACCCGTTAAAAACATGGAAAACGGCCGATTTGCATTTGCTCGCTGAATTTCATCAAAAGTAAGGCATTATTAGCTTACTTTTGATGAAATACAGCGAGCAAATGCGATAATTCCCGATATTTTGGACCTTTAAATCTCCACGGCAAATGTCGGCTGTTCACTTCCGCTGTTTTCCACCTTCAGTTCCCTCTTGTAATTACCTTACTTTCTATCTTTTTTTTGCCTGAAAATTTAGGTCGATGCGCTTCACGGTCACCCCGACTAGCACAGAAAATTTCAGCTCAAAAATCGGCCGTTTTCCATGTTTTTTAACGGGTGGGAAAGTGCGTGTTTCCCCATTCACTAACATTTACCGAAGTTACATATGTCCTCCAGTTAAAATTTTCGGTCACGTGAGGGGGGATCTACGCTCATTTGACACTTGGTGAAATCACCCTATAGACGCGTACGTCTTTGGAGTGTGGTAGGAAACCGGTGCACCTGGGGAAAACCCACGCAGGCAGTGAAGAAAGCTAATGGCATGTTGACCTTCAATAACAAGAGGAGTTGAGTATAGGAGCAAAGAGGTCCTTCTGCAGTTGTACAGGGCCCTAGTGAGACCACACCTGGAGTATTGTGTGCAGTTTTGGTCTCCAGATTTGAGGAAGGACATTCTTGCTATGGAGGGAGTGCAGCGTAGGTTCACGAGGTTAATTCCTGGGAAGACAGGATATGTTGATAGAATGGAGCGGCTGGGCTTGTATACGCTGGAATTTAGAAGGATGAGAGGGTATCTTATTGAAACGTATAGGATTATTAAGGATTTGGACACGCTGGAGGCATGAAACATGTTCCCGGTGTTGGGGGAATCCAGAACCAGGGGCCACAGTTTAAGAATAAGGGGTTGGCCATTTAGAACAGCGATGAGGAAATACTTTTTCACCCAGAGAGTTGTGAATCTGTGGAATTCTCTACCCAGAAGGCAGTGGAAGCCAATTCTCTGGATGCTTCCAAGAGAGAGTTAGATTGAGTTCTTAAAGATAGCAGAGCCAAGGGATATGGCGAGAAGGCAGGAACGGGGTACTGATTGTGGATGATCAGCCATGATCATATTGATTAGCAGTGCTGCCTCGAGGCAAGGTTGCCAGATTGGCTTTTCTAGAGCCAAATTCCAGAAATCTGGCTTTTTAAAAAGTTGGTTAGTGTCAGAAAATTAACTTGGCTTTTGGGTTTTTTTCCTGGGTTTTTTCCAATTTGGTTGACATCAGAAAATTAATTTGGCTTATGGGCTTTTTCCTGGCTTTTTTTTTTTTACATGCTAAAATTATCTACCCGATAATTACATACCATCCTTTTTCTAAAACGTTTTCCTTTAAGAGAAATGGTTTATGGTCAGTTACATTTGGCCATACCTCTGCTGCCAACTAGGAGGGTGGAGCACTAGAACCCACCCAGCAGAGTCAGGTCACGTGCTGCCCAGTGTGTGTTCAATATGCAGCATCCAAGTTAGCATCAAATATTGGATTTTTACTGTCAGAAATACCCAATTTATTTCGCCGTAGTGAATTAAGAAGAGAGGCATACAAAGAACTGTTTAGTGATGAACCCAACTACAGAATTTAGCGCCAACCCGAACTGCCCCCCTCCCCCTATGAAAAACCTTCATTTACACGGTGGCTTGTGCGTGGAAAGGTTATGTTTAATATTTCGATGAACTGGGAAGACCTAAAGGCTTATTTCACTTCTGCTGAACTAGCCCAATCAAAGTTAGATACAAAATTCAAAGCAAGACTCCTAAAGGAAATGTTGTCAGACTACAAAAACTACTTGTTCTTTGAGTTTGCAACGCCTGTTGTGCAGGAATTTGAAAGACTGAACAGCCTTTTTCAGCAAAAAGCTGATCCTCGTGAATTGTACCAACAACTATTCTTACACCAGAAGAGTCGTCAGAACAGACTATGATGCCAAAGGACAGGAAAAAAATACTAATCAAGTTGACTTTGGTATCAAATTCTTAACAGCATGTAATAAGTTCCTACAGCAGAACAACAGTGCTGAAGCTCGTGTGGAAATAAAAAATGTCAAAGAAAGATGTATATATAACCATATAACAATTACAGCACGGAAACAGACCATCTCGGCCCTTCTAGTCCGTGCCGAACACTTACTCTCACCTAGTCCCATCTACCTGCACTCAGACCATAACCCTCCATTCCTTTCCCGTCCATATACCTATCCAATTTATTTTTAAATGATAAAAACAAACCTGCCTCCACCACTTCCACTGGAAGCTCATTCCACACACAGCTACCACTCTCTCAGTAAAGAAGTTCCCCCTCATGTTGCCCCTAAACTTTTGTCCCTTAATTCTCAAATCATGTCCTCTTGTTTGAATCTTCCCTACTCTCAATGGAAAAAGCTTATCCACGTCAACTCTGTCTATCCCTCTCATAATTTTAAAGACCTCTATCAAGTCCCCCCTTAACCTTCTGCGCTCCAAATAATAAAGACCTATCTTGTTCAACCTTTCTCTGTAACTTAGGTGCTGAAACCCAGGCAACATTCTAGTAAATCTCCTCTGCACTCTGTCTATTTTGTTGACATCTTTGCTATAATTTGGCGACCAGAATTGTACACCATATTCCAGAATTGGCCTCACCACTGCCTTGTACAATTTTAACATTACGTCCCAACTTCTATACTCTATATGCATGTCTATGCTAGAAGAAGCTCTCTGGCAAGAGATACATTTGAAAGTTTATCAAAATTGAGCCATGTGATAATTATGAATCAAATTTCGTGGCCTAGGTTTTCCGATTTACCCTTTATACACCATGCAGGAAACAAGGTTAACACAATTGAAGAATAATACAGACAAATGCCTTTTGTCGATTGGAACGAAGATGGTCCATTTAAGAAGGACGGACTCCGAAGAGTTATGGATTTGGAGTACTTCAGCATCAGGCATTTAAAGAGCTCGCCACCTTTTTCCTTACTTGCCTAATAACCCCTGTGAGCAATGCTGTAGTCGAGAGAATGTTTTTTCTTGTATCCTCCGTTAAAACGAAGATAAGAAAAAGAATGCAGCTGAATCTTCTTGATGCTATTGTGAGAATCAGGGCAGAACTATTACTTTCAAGCAAATGTCGCAAAGACTTCGTAAAGCTGTCTGATGCGGGCACAATTACCATTTGACCTAATTGGATGTATTGGTGGATGGGAAAGATTTAAACGGGTATTGGATTTGAACGGGCCAGGTCATTAAGGGCTCCAGTCGAATGGGTTTTCTGGCTGGCTTGCAGGTAAGTCCCTCATTCAGGTCACTCACGTTATTTAGTATGTTTTTTCTCTCTCTCTCTCTCTCTCTCTCTCTCTCTCTCTCTCTCTCTCTCTCTCTCTCTCTCTCTCTCTCTCTCTCTCTCTCTCTCTCTCTCTCTCTCTCTCTCTCTCCTCTCTCTCTCTCTCTCTCTCTCCCTTCCAAGGTTGGTTTTTCTGTTTGCCTTCAGTTTTATTTGTTTAAGTGTTATTTATAACATAGCTTTGGAAGGATTCAAGCGTGTATCAGCCACTTTCTAGGGGCTGAATCGGCCTGTTCGAGGGGCCTTTCATCGCCCGGCGCAGTTTAAAATCAAACTGCTGCATCGAGGCAATCCAGGCTCCCGATGTCGAGGCTCCCGATGTTGAAGCCCCCGATGTTGAAGCCCCCGCCAGCGTATTTTAAGCCGCGACGGCGATGAAAGGCCCCGTGAATGGGCCGATTCAAGCTCCACGATTCGGGGCGGACGAAACTGCTGTTGCTGGAGTTCGGAGACGGTCACCAACCAGTTCAGCTCCTGATGTTACCGTTCACAGGGCCCACGGCCGAAGCCTCGCGTGCGTGTGTGCGTGTGTGTGTGTGTGTGCGTGCGTGCGTGTGTGTGTGTGTGTGCGTGTGTGTGTGTGTGTATGTGTGTGTGTGCATGTGTGTATGTGTGTGTGTGCACGCAGCTGCCAAGAAATTGTGTCCCCCCATGTTTTGATAGCGATTTCTGCCCCTGCCTGCGTGGGTTTTCCCCAGGACCTTCCATTTCCTCCCACACTCCAAAAACGTACAGATTTGTAGGCTAATTGGCTTGGTAAAATTGTAAATGATCCCTAGTATGTGTAGGATAGTGATAGCGTGTGGGGATCGCTGGTTGGCTCAGACTCGCTGGGCCGAAGGGTCTGTCTCCACGCTGTATCTCTAAATTCTAATTCCATAGTTGTAGAGTGAATCATAGTCATTACAGCAGAGAGGAACACTACTTGTTCTATCCACCCAAATAGAGCAATCTAGTAAACTGGTCTATTCCCTTAGCCCAGCAAGTTTACTTCCATGTACAATTGCCTTTGTCACTATTTCCACCATCTACATAGACAAGACATTGCTGGTTGTTAATACTGACCACATAAACAGGTTGTTAATGAATATTTCCTACAACCAAGAAAGATACCTTTTGGCCCATGCAGTCATTTCTGGTTTAGACAATAAGCCTATCCACCCCCCTATTTTGCCCAGTAGCTTGTCTTCCCATATCGCTCATCTTTAGACAATTTACAGTGACCAATTATCAATTTGCTTGGGCAGCTTACAACCCAGTGGTATGAATATTGACTTCTCTAATTTCAAGTCGTATACTCCCTGTCTATCCTTCCCTCCCCCATCCTGGTTTCACTGGATCCCTTCATTATCACCTCTTCCACAGTCAACAATGGACCATAATGGGCTCCACCTTTACTGGGTCATGGGTCCTGGCTCTGATGTATTCTGTGCCTTTTCATGCCTCTAGTTTCCCTCTACCCTCAGTCTGAAGAAGGGTCTCAACCCACAATTTCACCTATTCCTTTTCTCCAGAGATGCTGCCTGACCCGTGGAGTGACTCCAGCATTTTGTGTCTATCTTAATTACAAGACTAGTGTGTCTTTGCAATGTGGGATTAACTTGAAGTAACATAGGAAATCCAGTCATGGAAGAATATGCAAACTCCAGTCAGACAGCATTAGAGTTTAGGATTGAATCTTAGCTGATGGGAGTTGTGAGGAGCAGGTGCCACATCTTGCCTTTCCCCATCATATTGATTAAACAAGACCACTAATCCATGTACTATCCACTAAAGAGGACATTTGTTTTCTGCGTACATAATCTAAAATTGTCCCAAACCAGCAACCTCTACCACCAAAGAAGATAAAGGGCGATAGGCATATGGGAATACCACCAATATAGGAGTACCATTATCAGAAGGATTGGGTGAAAAAACATGGAAATCATCATGTCCATATTGTTCCTCAGGTTCCCATCTATGTTCATAAGATCATAAGTGAAAGGAGCGGAGTTAGGCCATTCGGCCCATTGTCTACCATTCAATCATAGCTGATCTATCTCTCCCTCCTAACCCCATTCTCCTGCCTTCTCCCCATAACCTCTGACAATTGTACAAATCAAGAATCTACCTGTATCTATCTCTGCCTTCAAGGTATCCACTGACTTGGCCTCCACAGCCTTCTGTGGCAATGAATTCCACTGATTCACCACCCTCTGACCAAAGAAATTCCTCATCTCCTTCCTAAAAGAATGTCCTTTAATTTTGAGGCTGTGACCTCTAGTCCTTGGCTCTCCCACAAGTGAAAACATCCTCTCCACATCCACTCTATCCAAGCCTTTCACTATTCTGTACATTTCAATGAGTCCCCCCTCATTCTTCTAAACTCCAGCGAGTACAGGCCCAGTGCCGACAAACGCACATCATATGTTAACCTACTCATTCTCTGGACCCTCTCCAGAGCCAGCACATCCTTCCTCAGATATGGTGCCCAAACTGGCGCACAATATTCCAAATGCCGCCTGCCCAGCGCCTTATAGAGCCTCATCATTACATCCCTGGTTTTTGTATATAAGCCCTTGTGAAATAAATGCTAGCATTGAGTTTGCTTTCTTTACTACCGATTCGACTTGCAGATTAACTTTTTGGGAATCCTGCACCAGCGCTCCCGTGTCCCTTTGCACCTCCGATTTCTGGATTCTCTCCCCATTTAGAAAATAATCTACCCCTTTATTCCTACTTGCAAAATGCATGACTCCACACTTTGCTACATTATATTCCATCTGCCACTTCTCTGCGCACTGTTCCAACCTATCCAAGTCCTTCTGCAGAGTCCCTGCTTTCTCAATGCTACCTGCACCTCCACCTATTTTCGTATCAACCGCTAACTTGGCCACAAACCCTTCAATCCCATCAACACCATTAAGGATAAATGGGGGTACTGTGGATAGGGTGAGCTGTTTTAAATATCTGAGGATATGACATGGTCATCACACACCGCAGCACTCGTGAGTAAGGCAAGGCAGCTCCTTTACCACCTCAGGCAACTGAGGAAATTCAGAGTGTCTCCGAGGATCCTCCAGTGCTTCTACTCAGCGGCAGTGGAAAGCATCTTGTCCGGAAATATTACCATCTGGTTTGGGAATTGCTCTGCCCAGGACAAGAAGGCTCTGCAGAGAGTAGTGCGTTCGGCCGAACGCACTAAGGGAACTTCACTCGCCCCCCTGCAGGAACTATACATCAGAAGGTGCAACTCCAGAGCTAATAAAATCATGGGAGAGCCCTTCCACCCATGCAACGGACTGTTCCAGCTGCTACGGTCAGGCAAACGCCTCCGTTGCCATGCGGTGAGAACGGAGAGGTTGAGAAGGAGTTTCTTCCCAGAGGCCATTAGGACTGTAAACTCCTATCTCACCAGGGACTAACTTTACTGTACCACACTACTGCTTTTTTTTTTTTTTAAAGTGCTGTTTTTTTCCCTTTTTCCTTCCGCCCACAATATTTAATATGTAAAATAATATGTGATTCTGTTCCATTCTGTTTGTAGTTTGTTTGGTTGTTTGTTTGTTTGTCTTTTTGCACAAAGTCCGCGAGCATTGCCACTTTTCATTTCACTGCACATCTCGTATGTGTATGTGACGAATAAACTTGACTTGACTTCACTAACATCCAAATCATTAGTATACAACATGAAGAGCACCGAGCCCTGCGGAACTCCGCTAGTCACTGGCAGCCAACCAGAAAAAGCCCCCTTTATTGCCACTCTTTGCCTTCTGCCATCCAGCCAACCTGCTATCCATGCTGGTATCTGCCCTTTGATACCGTGGGCTCGCATCTTCCTTAGCAGCCTCACGTGTGGCACCTTAACAAAGGCTTTCTAATCTAGGTAAACAACATCTGCTGGCTCTACTTTGTCCATCCTGCAATTAATTTCTTAATTGAATTCCAGCAAATTTGTCAGGCTAGACATCCCCCTCACAAAGCCATGCTGACTTTGGTCTATTTTATCATGAACTTCTAAGTACTCCGTAACTTCATCGTTTATAATGGACTCTAAAATCTTACCGACCACCGAAGGCAGAATAACAGTCCTATAGTTTCCACTATTATGCTTTATAGTTCCCACAATGCTAATCCCGTTTCTCAGTACTGGTCTGTAAAGGTGCATTGGCAATTCAAGTGCACATTCAGAAAATTCCTTAAAAACAGTGAGGGTGGCTGCCTCCAGCAGCCCGAAGCTGTGCTGTGCATTCCAGATTTTCCATCCTATGGGTGAATAAAATATATTTTGCAGATCCCCTCTAAGCCTCCCATTCCATGCCTTTGTGATTTTACATACTGCTATGGGGAAAGGCTTCTCACGAACTACACTCTGTATGTCCATCACAATTTTGTGTACTTTAATCAGGCCCGCACTCAGCATGCTCCACTTCAATGGAAACAAATCCAGCCTTCCCTTGTTCTCCTCATAACTCCACCCTGGGCAAAATCCTGATGAATCTCCTCTGCTCTCTCTCGTGTGCAAGCATGGCCTTTCCCTTGTGCAGCATCCAGAAACTGTACTTCAGTTGGATCATTACCTACTAAGTCTTACATGCTATCCCTGGCTAAAGAAGGCAAGTATCCCTTATCTCTTTTTTTAACCTCATTTTCTATCTGCTGTCATCGCCATTGACCTATAGACTTGTACAACAATATCATTCTGTAAAAGCACGCAAACAAAGCTTTTCACGGTTCACGTGACAATAAACTAAACTCAAACTCATCTCTTCGCCCCATCTCAGAGCTGTTCAACATCTGCCAGCCTTCTGTGCAGTTAAAGGCCCACTTTAAGTTGAGCGACAAACTTCAAATAATGTGTATAGATTGCAGACAAGTAAAGTAATATTTGGTTCCCACCGGAAATCTGTGCAGAAATATCAGCGGGAGATATATACGTGACTGCAGATGCTGGAATCTGTCTACTGAGTACTATGTTTACATACTGTTGTACTACCACATACAACTCATCTTTCCGTTTTGGGACATTCAAGATTCAATTTAATTGTCATTTGGACCCCTTGAGGTCCAAACGAAATGCCGTTTCTGCAGCCATACATTACAAACAAATAGACCCAAGACACAACATAATTTACATAAACATCCATCACATCGCTGTGATGGAAGGCCAAAAAAAATTATCTCTCCACTGCCCTCTCCCCCCCCCCCGATGTCAGAGTCAAAGTCAAAGCCCCCGGCTGGCGATGGCGATTGTCCCACGGCCATTAAAGCCACGCCGGGTGGTGCGAGGTCGCACACCGGGTCTTGGTGTTAGAGCCCCAGCGTGCGCTCGCAGAGTCCCGCAGCCATTCCAAGCTGCGCGGGGCGGTGATGTCAGGCCCCGCTCCAGGAGCTCTTCGACCCCGCAACTCGGGCGGGAGAAGTCGCCGTTGCGTTAGCCCTGAAAAGCGGTCTCCCTCCAGGGACCCGCGGGCTCCCGGTGCCGCCGTCCGCCAGACCCGCAGTTGCAGCCTCCGAATCTCCGGAGGTCGGGCCGCAGCAGCAGCAGCGCTCCACCACCGCTCCACCCGCTCTGGACTCGGCCAGCTCCGCGACGGTGAGGTGAGTCGTCGGCACCAGAGTCCCCGGTCTTCTCCTGTTGGAGGCCGCTCCTCGTTGCAGCCCCAACGACAACGGAGACCCGACAAGAAAAGGTCGGGTCTCCCGTGCAGGGAGAGATTAAAAGTTACCCCCAAGTGTTGGATTAAGGGCCTGTCCCACTATCCCGAGTTACTCACGAATTCACCCGAGTTTTCCCCTTGATTCAAACTCGGAGAATTACGGTAATAGCCAGCCGTAGGTACGCGGGGCTATTTTTATTACTCGTGGACATTTTCAACATGTTGAAAAAACGTCCCGACTTACCTGATGCCCCGAGTACCTACAGCTGGCATTACGAGTCGCTACGAAACATCTACGGACTCCTACGGACTCCTATGTGCTCACTACGGGCATTCTCTGAGTTTGAATCAAGGGGAAAGCTCGGGAGAATTTGTGAATAACTCGGGAAAGTGGGACAGGGCCTTTCGAATGCCACTGGCTAAATAAAAATCACACAGCTTCCATTCCCTCAGAGTTCGCTCATTTAAATCCTGGAACTCTCCACCTAACAACACTCTGTGGATGCCTTCACCGCAGGACCGATACGGTTCAGGAAAGGGGCTTCCCACCATCTTCTTGAGAGTAATTAGGGAAGAGCAATTAATGCTGGGCTTGCCCACATATTGTAAACAAATAAACGGCAGATTATGCCTTGAAACCACCTTCCACTCATGTCATTTGCAGCAATGCAGTGTTTTCTTTCATAATTGTAACTCTCCTGCCAGTTTGGGAATTTAGCAAATACCATTCATAAGTTGTAGGAGTGGAATTAGGCCATTTGGCCCATTAAGTCTACTCCACCATTCAATCATGGCTGATCTATCTTTCCCTCTGAACCCCATTCTCCTGCCTTTCCCTTGACACCCATACTAATCAAGAATCTATAAATCTCCACCTTAAAAATATCGATTGATTTGGTCTCCACAGCCGTCTGTGACAATGAATTCCACAGATTCACCACCTTCTGACATCTTTCTATTCTAAGGCTCTGGCCTCTGCTACTAGACTCTCCCACTTGTGGAAACACCCTCTCTGCATCAGCAGGTCGAGGAACAGCTTCTTTCCGGCGGCTGTCACTCTACTCAACAACGTACCTCGGTGACTGTCAATCACCACCCCCCCCCCCCCCCCCCCCCCCCCCCCCCCCCCCCCCCCCCCCCCCCCCCCCCCCCCCCCCCCCCCCCACTTATTTTTTTTTAAATTCAAATTGTTTGCTATGTCGCTCTTCAAGGGAGATGCTAAATGCATTTCGTTGTCTCTGTACTGTACACTGACAATGACAATTAAAATTGAATCTGAATCTGAATGAATCTGAGAATACAGTACATGTCTGTATGAATTTTAAGGAAGTGTTTGACAAATCCTTCTTCACTGGCAGTCCTTAGGGACCAAGAATGGCTTACTTCCACTCTCTGAGCATTGGGATGAATGAGGCGTCCAATGTGGGAAGTGCAGCCCCTTTCAGCGTCAGGGCAGGAGGACCCTAACTGGGTAGGTCGCTTGTGAGCTGCAGCAATCCCTCTGCACATTGAGCAAGGCTCTCCTTCCTGTGTGCTCTTGATTCAAGATTAGCAATATCATTTCAAATGCACTCTCTGCAACTTGAATGGTCATAGGTCGGGGATTCCCAGGAGAAGGTGGAGAAGTTGCAATTCTTTCAAGGTGGCTGAGCACATTCCTGAATCTTTTTCCTCCGTCCTTTAGGTAATGACTTCATGTGACAGAATAGATTGTCTCTGGTGTCAAGTTTGGGATCGACGTGCCCTGTGCTAAGAGCAGAGTGAGTGACTACTCTTGTCGGTCCTGTTTCTTTAGTTTAGTTCAGTGATACAGCATGGAAGAAGGCCCTTTGGCCCACCGACCATTGATTACCCGTTCTATGGTATCCCACTTTCTCATCCACTCCCTACGCACGAGGAGAAAATTTACAGAAGCCAATTAACTCGCAAACCCGCACGTCTCAGAGATGTGAGAGGAAACCGGAACACACGGAGAAAGCCCACGCGGTCACAGCGAAAACGTGCAAACTTCACACAGACAGCACCTGAGGTCAGGATTGAACCCGGGTCTTCGGCACTGTGAGGCAGCAACTCCACCACTGTGCCACCCTGCCACTTATTCATTCCGTAAATTTAGAAAATTGCGCAGTATATTGTGTATTGTGTGTTCTTTTTTTATTGTACCGCTGCTGGCAAATTCGTTTAACTGCACTTTATGTGCAAGTGACGAATAAAACCTGACTTGACTTGACTTGAGAGTAAGTTGGTGATGTTTTCCTAGTGTTTCAGAAGCTTGCTGTTGATAGTCCATACTTCAAAAGCATATAGGAGGGCAAGGATCACTGCTGTAGGCCAAATGTTCTGTGGCAGAACTGAGGTCACGAGCTTCAAACACCCACTTCCTCAGTCAATCAAACTGTGGCAAATAAAAGGCTGGTTCACAACATTGAAGGTTTGAGAAAATAAGATTCACCGGCAGCTTAGGTGACACAACCCAACCACATGAAGAATGCACCCAATCACATTATTGCATTCATCTAAAATTGTTCAGCTTGCCTCGGCCTATGTGATCTCCCAGTTGCTAAACACCTTAACTCCCATTCCCAAACTGGTCTTTCTGTCTTGGGCCTCCTCCATTGTCAGAGTGAGGCCCAGCACATATCGGAGGAACAACACCTCATATTTTGTTTGGGCAGCTTACAATCCAGCGGTATGAATCTTGATTTCTCTAACTTCAAGTAACCCTTGCATCCTCTCATTGCCGAGTTTACGTATAAGCTAAACAAGCTATAGCTTAGGGCCCCCCCACTTTCTAGGGCCCCCCCGAAAAAATTGATGGGCCTCGAGGTCTAGGGGGGCCTCCGGCCAAGGCAGAACACCTACCGTTCAACTATATCCACTGCAAATCAATGATGGCCCATTCAGAATCCCCACTGGCCACACATCATCAGCCCAGATACTTCCATTATACTCCGCCCTATAATATTGCCACTATTCATTTGGGAATTTAGCAAATACCATTCATAAGTTGTAGGAGTGGAATTAGGCCATTCGGCCCATTAAGTCTACTCCGCCATTCAATCATGGCTGATCTATCTTTCCCTCTGAACCCCATTCTCCTGCCTTCTCCCCATAACCTTTGACACCCATACTAGTCAAGAATCTATAAATCACCACCTTAAAAATATCCATTGATTTGATCTCCACAGCCTTTTGTGACAATGAATTACACAGATTCACCACCCTCTGACTAAAGATATTCCTCCTCATCTCCTTTCGAAAGGCGCGTCAATCATAGAATTTCCGATTGTATGTTGCAGTCCGGAGCTATTATCTACCTCATTGGAGAACCTCAGACTATCTTTGATTGGACTTTACCAGACGTTACCTTGCACTTAACGTTATTCATGTTATCCCCTCTGTACACTGTGGACGGCTCGGTTGTAATCATGTATTGTCTTTCTGCTGACTGGTTAGCACGCAACAAAAGCTTTTCACTGTACCTCGGTAGACGTGGCAATAAACTAAACACAAAACTGAAGTATCTCTGCCTCAGAGGGCAGTGGAGGCAGGTTCTCTGGATGCTTTCAAGAGAGAGCTAGATAGGGCTCTTAAAAATAGTGGAGCCAGGAGATATGGGGAAAAGGCAGGAACAGGGTACTGATTGTGGATGATCAGCCATGATCACATTGAATGGCGGTGCTGGCTCGAAGGGCCGAATGGCCTACTCCTGCACCTATTGTCCATGGTCTATTTCTCCCTTGTGTGGAATTTTAACATGTGCAATGTTATGGGGAATCTCTCAGTTTGTGTGTTTTTTTTTTAATGAAACATGAGATTGGTGCAATAATGTGCTTGGGTGGATGTCTTCATGTGGTTGTGGGGGGGGTGGTGTCAAGATGTTAACCCCTCGCAGAATCATCAGGTGTCGTTATCACGGGCTTTGTGAAGTGGTACAACGTCAGTTGCTGTTGGCCTTGAATGAGAGACAACGTAACAATTGTATCTTGGTCCGGTGAAGTATTCCTCCTCTCAGCGTGTCTCGCTGGCAGTGTGGGGGGGGTTCCATCGTTGCTGTCCTTTCACAGTCCAGTTTAGCTGGATCCCATCGCAATGTCAGGCCAGTCTCGACCTGAAACGCCACCCGTCCCTTCTCTCCAGAGATGCTGCTTGCTGCCTGTCCCCGGCCGAGTTACTCCTGCTCTCCGTGTCTGTCTATCTATCTATCCATCCACAGTCCAGCGGAACGGACTTTGCAACGGAAAGGCGCTGGACAACACAAAGGCGTCGCAACACTTGGATCCAACCCAGGTCGTTCCCAGACCTTTCCCGACTCCCGGCACCGATGGCAACAAGCGGCCTGGGCGCCCTTCATTCAACACGGCAGCTGGAGCAGGTCGGTGCTGCCCTGTGAAGCTCAGTCTAACGCGGAGCCCTCAGTGATAACAGTCAATGGGATTCAGTCCAGAGCAACAAGATAATAAACAATAGACAACAGGTGCAGGAGTAGGCCATTCGGCCCTTCGAGCCAGCACCGCCATTCAATATGATCATGGCTGATCACCCCCAATCAGTACCCCGTTCCTGCCTTCTCCCCATATCTCCTCACTCCACTATTTTTAAGAGCTCTATCTAGCTCTCTCTTGAAAGCATCCAGAGAACCCGCCTCCACACTCACTACTCTCTGTGAGAAAAAGTGTTTCCTCGTCTCTGTTCTAAATGTCTTACTCCTTATTCTTAAACTGTATCCCCTGGTTCAGCCATGATCATATTGAATGGCGGTGCAGGCTCGAAGGGCCGGATGGCCTACTCCTGCACCTATTTTCTATGTTTCTATGATCTCCCCCAACATCGGGAACATGTTTCCTGCCTCTAGTGTGTCCAAACCCTTAACAATCTTACATGTTTCAATGAGAAACCCTCTCATCCTTTTAAACTCCAGAGTGTACAAGCCCAGCTGCTCCATTCTCTCAGCATATGATAGTCCCGCCATCCCGGGAATGAACCTTGTAAACCTACACTGCACTCCCTCAATAGCAAGAATGTCCTTCCTCAAATTAGATATGGTAACATCTGTGGAGGGAATGGGATGCTGCTTCAGTCTGACCGAGTGGAGTGGGGTTGGGGCTGGAGAAGAGAGGACCCATCCTGAAACGTTGTCTATCCACCTACCTCCCCAGATGCTGCCTGACCCGCTTAGTTTCTCCTGCACTTTCTGTCTTGCTCCTGATTCCGGTAACTTGAGTCCCCTTCCCGTCTCCGAGACCTCAGCCCTGACTGGATATTGATCCTCAGACTAATGTACAGTTCAAGAATGATTTTGTTGTGTCAATATGACTTTGGGAGAGCTCCGCCAATATCCCATTGACATAGACATGGGAAATAGGTGCCAGGAGTAGGCCATTCGGCCCTCCGAGCCAGCACCGCCATTCATGGCTGATCATCTAAAATCAGTACCTGTTCCTGCGTTTCCCCCATATCCCTTGATTCCATTAGCCCTAAGAGCTCAATCTAATGGGCCTGTCCCACTTAGGGGACTTTTTAGGCGACTGCAGGAGACTATGCAGCCGCCACATGTTCGTGGGTAGTTGCCGGGGAGTCGCCTTCATGGTCGCGAGGAGTTCCCGCATTCTGGGCGCTAGTCGCGGCCTCATTATGGTCACCGTGAATGTTCCAACATGTGGAGAAATTAGCGGCGACCAGAATGAAGCCGCCATGGAGAGTAGCGAGAATTCACGAGCCGTAGGTGGGTCGCCAGGAGGTCAAAGGTTCTCGGAGGTTCTCGTAGGTTGTAGCCGGTGCTGACTGGTGAATTTCATTGGCTCATTGGGGAGAAAAAAGGTAAGCCGTAGTTTTCAGAACCAAGGATAACCGACCGGTAATGTCGATGTCCGCCGAGCTTCACAGCTGTGTGTATCTCTGGCTTCTTAACAGTTGTCTCCACTCCTTCTCCCCCTTTCTCCCCCCTCTCGCCCTCATCTCCTCCCCCTCTTTTAAAGGACTTACCGTACACTGTGCTTTAGCCGTCTTTCTATCGCGCCAACCTTCCTGTTCATCGCGGTGTGCGTCAGTATCACCTTTGCTTTGCACCGTGTGATTTTTTTTAGACAGGGCAAGCGGGGGGAGCGCTGTCTAAAAAATTCACACGGGCTGGTGAAGGTAGCGATGTGTTTGTGTGTGTGCTCCACTCTGACAGTTGCCGTTCCAATTCCAGTATTTTCCGCTGAAAAATCGCCTAAGTGGCACAGGCCCAATGACTCTCTTAAAAACAGCCAGTGAATTGGCCTCCACTGCCTTCTGTGGCAGAGAAATCCACAGATTCACAACTCTCTGGGTGAAAAAGTTTTTCCTCGTCTCAGTCCTAAATGGCCTACCCCTTATTCTTAATGACCTTACTCCTGTGAGAGTGTTCTGCCTGTTCGTTTGTGAAGTGTGCAAACGAGAGTGTCAGTCTATGCGAGAGTTCTGTGTTGGCCAGGGAATTAATGTTATGGAGACAGGAGAGACTGCAGATGCTGGAATCTGGGGCGAAAAAACAAACTCCTGTGAAAGTACTCCGCGCGACAGAAAGCACCTGCGGAGACTTAGACACAAAAAGCTGGAGTAAAGGGGCTGTCCCACTGTACGAGGTAATTCAAGAGCTCTCCCGAGTTTAAAAAAAAATCGGACTCGTAAGTACGTAGAATGTACGCAGCGGGTACGTCGGAGCTCGGGACGTCTCTTAGCGGTTCGTAACGCTTAACGGCAGGTACTCGGGAAATGTGGTAAGTTCGTGAAGACTCGTGAAGATTTTTCAACATGTTGAAAAATGTCCACGAGAGCCCCGAGTACCTACAAGCGGCTAATACCGTTATTCTCCGAGTTCGAATCAGGGGAAACTCGGGAGAACTCTTGAATTAGCTCAGAGCGGGACAGGCCCTCTGTATGACTCAGCGGGTCAGGCAACATCTTTGGAGAAAAGGAACGGGTAACTTCGGGTCGAGACCTTCTTCAGACTGAGAGTCAGGGGAGTGGGAACCTGGAGATGTGAAAAGTAGCATAGAACAAATTAATGAAAGATATGCAAAAAGACAGACCAGAGCCAGCAAGGGGGCAGATTATTATCTCAATGGGGTTAGGTTAAGTAAGGAGGAGGGGCAGAGAGACCTGGGCGTCCTTGTACACCAGTCACTGAAAGTTGGCGTGCAGGTACAGCAGGCAGTGAAGAAAGCTAATGGAATGTTGGCCTTGATAACAAGAGGATTTCAGTATAGGAGTAGAGAGGTTCTTCTGCAGTTGCACAGGGCTCTGGTAAGACCACATCTGGAGTATTGTGTACTGTTTTGGGCTCCTAATTTGAGGAAGGACATCCTTGTGATTGAGGCAGTGCAGAGTAGGTTCACGAGATTGATCCCTGGGATGGCGGGACTGTCATATGAGGAAAGATTGAAAAGACGAGGCTTGTATTCACTGGAGTTTAGAAGGATGAGGGGATATCTTATAGAGACATATAAAATTATAAAAGGACTGGACAAGCTTTATGCAGGAAAAACGTTCCCAATGTTGGGCGAGTCCAGAGCCAGGGGCCACAGTCTTAGAATAAAGAGGAGGTCATTTAAGACTGAGGTGAGAAAAAACTTTTTCGCCCAGAGAGTTGTGAATTTATGGAATTCCCTGCCACAGGGGCAGTGGAGGCCAAATCACTGGATGGATTTAAGAGAGGGTTAGATAGAGCTCTAGGGGCTAGTGGAGTCAAGGGATATGGGGAAGAAGGCAGGCACGGGTTATTGATAGGGGACGATCAGCCATGATCACAATGAATATGGCGGTGCTGGCTCGAAGGGCCGAATGGCCTCCTCCTGCACCTATTTTCTATGTTTCTATGTAACCATGATCAATGGTCCATTGTGGGCTGTGGGGAAAGTGATAATGAGTAATACAGACAGTGAAACTCAGAAAGGACCACAGTGAAACTAGTCTAGGGTGAGGGAGGGACTGAGAGAGAGGCGATGCAAGGGTTTCTTGAAGTTAGTGAAATCAATATTCATACATTTGGTGGTAGACAAAAATGCTGGAGAAACTCAGCGGGTGAGGCAGCATCTATGGAGCGAAGGAAATAGGCAACGTTTCGTCCCGAAACGTTGCCTATTTCCTTCGCTCCATAGATGCTGCCTCACCCGCTGAGTTTCTCCAGCATTTTTGTCTACCTTGGATTTTCCAGCATCCGCAGTTCCTTCTTAAACATTCATACATTTGGGTTGTGCTGTTTGCGTTTGGCCTCACTCGGACAGTGGAGGAGGGAGGCCCAGGACAGGGAAGGTCAGTGTGGGAATAGGGAGGGGAGTTAAAATGTTTGATGACCTGGGCCAAGGCCGGAATGGGACCTGCAAATAAGGTCTCGGAATCAATCAAGTGAGCTTCTGCTGTGCTCTCTCATTCACACATGCATTCTTCCTCAGCTAGATTCAGATTCAGATTCAGATTCAGATTCAATTTTAATTGTCATTGTCAGTGTACAGTACAGAGACAACAAAATGCATTTAGCATCTCCCTGGAAGAGCGACATAGCAAACGATTTGAATTAAAAAAAAAAAAAGTGTCCGGGGGGGGGGAGATTGGCAGTCACCGAGGCACGTTGTTGAGTAGAGTGACAGCCGCTGGAAAGAAGCTGTTCCTCGACCTGCTGGTTCGGCAACGGAGAGACCTGTAGCGCCTCCCGGATGGTAGGAGGGTAAACAGTCCATGGTTGGGGTGAGAGCAGTCCTTGGCGATGCTGAGCGCCCTCCGCAGACAGCGCTTGCTTTGGACAGACTCAATGGAGGGGAGCGTGGAACCGGTGATGCATTGGGCAATTTTCACCACCCTCTGCAATGCCTTCCGGTCGGAGACAGAGCAGTTGCCATACCATACTGTGATACAGTTGGTAAGGATGCTCTCGATGGTGCAGGGAGATCAGACCTCCTGTACACAACTTTTCAGATAAAACGTAAAATGCTGGAGTAACTCAGCGAGTCGGGTAGCATCTCTGGCAGACATGGATTGGTAACGCTTCCGGTTGGGAAGCCTTCTCCAGAATAATTATAGAAAGGGGAGGAGAAAGCTGGAAAAGAGGTGGAGCCAGAACAAAACCTGGCAAGTGATAGGTAGACACAAGTGAGGGAGGGTTTTGATGGTCGATAGTCTGTCTCCAGTGATGGAGATAGAGAGATCGAGAAAGGGGAAGGAGGTTTTGTACACTCTAAAGTTTAGAAGGATGAGAGGATATCTCATTGAAACATATAATATTATTAAGGGCTTGGACACACTAGAGGCAGGAAACATGTTTCCGATGTAGGGGGAGTCCAGAACCAAGGGCCACAGTTTAAAAATAAGGAGTAAGCCATTTAGAACGGAGGCAAGGAAACACTTTTTCTCACAGAGAGTGGCGAGTCTGTGGAATTCTCTGCCTCAGTCTAGTTCTCTGGATGCTTTCAAGAGAGAGCTAGATAGGGCTCTTAAAAATAGCGGAGTCAGTGGATATGGGGAGAAGGCAGGAAATGGGGTGCTGATTGGGGATGATCAGCCATGATCATATTGAATGGCGGTGCTGGCTTGAAGGGCCAAATGGCCTCTACTCCTGCACCTATTGTCTATTGAGGTGCAAGAGATAGTCCAAGTGAATTTGACGGCAGGGTGGAAGTTAGCAGAAAGGATAATTAAATGAGGGAGTGTAATGGATCCAGGAGATGGCCCTGAGGCAGTCCTCGATGTAGGAGTGAAAGCATTGGATAATGTTGATGAGTGCAGGCCTGGAACAAGGAGAGTTCAAGAGACATTTATTGTCACATGCACCAATTGGTACAGTGAAATTTGGGGTCACCATACTGTCATACGATTAAAAAAGAACACAACACACGGGAGACTTTAACATAAATATCCCCACACAGGTTTCCCACTGTGAGGGAAGGCACCAAAGTTCAGACATCCTCCTCCTCTGTTGTTGTTCACCCATGGTCGGGGCCTCCCGAGCCCCCCCCCGCTGTCGCCACTACGGGCGGCCCGATGTTCAAGCCCGCTCGCCGGGAATGATGGAACTCCAACATCGGAACGGGAGAACGTTCTCAGCGGCTTGGACGTCCCAATCGGAATCTGCGGCTCCCGAAGTCCACAGGCCGAGCTGGGCGGAGATTCTGTCCCTCGGCAAAGGGATCCCAAGACTTCGCGGTGTTGAAGTCAGCGCCGCCCATGGCTGGGAGCTCCACAAACCACAGCTCCACGATGTTGAAGTAGCAGGCCCAACACTCCGGAGCTTCAAACGGCGATCCCAGGTAAGGCGTCGCCCGCTCCGCGATGTATCCAGCGCTGCGCCGCCGCTGAAGCTCTGGTCCGGTCTCCAGCAGGAAAGGCCACACCGGTTGGTAGGCCGCGGGGGGGGAAGATGCGACTCGGAGAATAGTCGTATCCTCGGCAGGAAGTGACTGAGAAACGGTCTTCCCCCTTACCCTCCCCACCTCCCCCACATACAAACACTAACAAACCTCCAAAACATACTTTTTTAAACAGACTAAAAACAACAAAAAAGATGAAAAAACAGACAGACTGTAGGCAGAGGCTGCCATCATACGGTGCCCCGAAAGCTCAACGTAACCGACAAAAAGACAGGCCATGCCTGAGCCCATGGGAAATGGAGTTGTAAAGGGGCTGGACACCCATGGCAAAGGTGAAGCGATTGGTATGCAGGTATTGAAAGTTATTCAAGTGTTGAAGAGCATGTGAGATATCTCTGATGTAGGTTGGAAAGGACTGGACAAATGGGACAAGATACAAGTGAGGTATTTGGAGCTGAGTTCTGTGGGGCAGAAGGGGGCAGGAGCAATGGGAATGCCAGGGCAGTCCTGCTTGTGGAATTTGGAAGGAGACAGCAGGACCCAGGAGAGCGATTCCAGGGGTATTAGTTGAAACAGGCAGTGTCCCAACCTCTGGCTTGGAAGTGATGGGTGGTGCCATTGAATGCAGCTGAGTGGATGGCCACAGCCTGCAACATGCAGGATGGGGTGCCGATTGGCTCGGTCAGTGGCCCCAAGCCTGTGGGCAGCCCCAAACAGGTAAGGATCTTCAAAGTCAGGGGATAGACACAAAATGGTGGAGTAACTCAGCAGGACAGGCAGCTTCTCTGGAGAAAAGGAATGAGAGGCGTTTCAGGTCGAGACCCTTCTTTCAGACAGGCTGAAGAAGGGTCTCAACTCAAAACGTCACCCATTCTTTCTCTCCAGAGGTGCTACCTGTCCCGCTGAGTTACTCCACCATTTTGTGTCTATCTTCGGTGTAAACCAGCATTTGCAGTTCCTTCCTACACATTTCAAGGTCGGGGGCCTCAGCGTGGGATGTGGCCGGGGAGAGGCTGTGAGGACCAGCAGCAGCGTTGGTAACCCCAGCCTGAGAGCCTCCAGAGAGGTGCGGCAAAGGCTGGGGTCAACGTTGATGTCCCCCGAGTTGGGGGCAGCGGGGGAGGTGTGCGTTGGTACCAATGGTCCTGTGTCTCCTGTTGCCAAAGGCGTCGCGGGTCCTGCCCTGCTTGCAGTTGGGCGAGTGGCACAATCCGAAGCCGAGGCCTCAACGACAGCGGTCGGGAGCTTGCATGGGACGTGGGGGGGGGTCTCGGTCAGGAGGTGGGTGAGCTTGTGATCTGTACTGGAGGTGGTCAGGTAGGTGAAGAACTATCAACCGTGGAGCTGGCAGAAGATCAAGTGGAGTTGGGGCCAATGATATTTTATCGGTACAGTGAGATGCTTTGTTTTTGCATGCAGTAGACAAAGTGTCACCATGTTTCTGTGCTGGCAAATTTACAAAAGTACTCACCAGCGTCATGTTGGTCCCTCTTTGATCTCGGCGGTTAATGTTGTGTTGCTGCTGTCCAAATAACTGAAGCTTTACACCATGATAAAGGTCCAAAGACTTTATTAACGACATAGCACAGGTAACTTCATGCTAGCACATTTCTCCAACAATGTGGGAACCAGGCAGGGCGGGTTACTGTAAAGCTAGTGGGCATAACTACAAAAGCACGACTCATAACATGAGTGACACTGATCTACAAGAATCAACAACAGTACAAATCCATTAACTAAGTAAGGCACGCATAGCAATTGATAATAAACTGGAGGGAAAGGCAAACATAGTCCGGGTACTTCACAACCGGCTTACAAACATGACCAGCACGTGTACGATAGAGACCATCTCCGTTCTTTCTCCCCGGGGACAGAGCAGGTGACTGCACAGGCGAAGGAGACTGGACCAGCATTCCCGGAGACGAAGCAGGAGACTGTGGCAGAGGCGAAGTCGTCACTGGCAGACGAGCCGTTGCAAACGTGGGTTGTTGTGCTGGTAGGGGCGGAAGCGTGCCGCCGGACACAGACAGAAGTGCACTAGTGTGGTCCGGATAACACGGGGGAGGTACTGGCTCGTTCACAGGCAGGATATGTCGTCTGTTACGCCTGTAGGTGGCGCCATCGGCACTGACGCTATACGAGAGTGGCTCAGAAGCAATAGCAGAAATCACACCATGGCCTTTGTTAGTCTGTAAACGGACCTCCTGCCCCTTGGTCAATGGTGCCAGTGGCCTACTTGTTTTGTCAAACCATTGTTTTTGAATGTTGTAACCTGGATTGAACCTCCTCAGGTGGAATCACCTGTGGGATGAATGCCTGATCCGCTACAGGCACTGTAGCACGGGTCTGGCCTCGACAATAAACGTTGAGCGGGTGAACCCAAAATGGGGTCACGGGAGATGTTGCGTAAGTTGAGCAGATCCAGGAATACAACGGATTTAGCTCTGTGTGAACGTTCCATAAGCAGTTTGGCACTTTTGACAGCTCGTGCAGCCAGCCCATTCGACTGTGGATATTCAGGGCTGCTGGTAATGTGGCGAAAATTCCAGCGTCTAGCAAACTCCCTGAAGTGTTGTCTCTGTACTGTACACTGACAATGACAATTAAAATTGAATCTGAATCTGAATCTGAATCTGAATTGACTGCCGTTGTCATTTAGCAGTCTTCCCTGAGATCCGAGGACTGAAAATTGGCAAGATAACTTAGCTGGAAGTGGGGCTGCTAAGAAAAGCAATGTCAAACCATCCTGAATATGAATCAACGAGTACCAGTTACTGCTTGCCATGCCAATCAAGTATGTCAGCTGCCACTGTCTACCACGGGAGTGCAGGTACCGAATGTGAAAGAAGTGGTTGCTTTTGTTGGTGAGGTGCCAAGCTGTTGCACACTGCACAGGACGCCACATTCTCGGTGACGATTTCGGCCATGCATGACCAGTAGCATCAGTGCCTGGGTGCCCTGTATGGACAGCGTTCAAATACTGGTTGTGCAGCGAAGCAGGAACCACAGACTTGTGTCCTTTTAAAACAATGCCATCCTGCAGCACTAGCTCATCGCGGACGGCAAAGAAAGGCCGGACTGGCAGTGGAACGTTGTAGTGTTTGTCTGGCCAGCCGCGCTTAATGACGGAGGTAAATGACCGTCCAAATGCGGCTGTCCAAATAGAGTATTGTCAGCAGCAGTGTGGGCATCCAAGTCCTCCATACAGGACGAGGGGATAAAAGACAAGGCCATTACAATAAAGTCATCATCCGGCGAGGGTGGATTCTCGCAGGTCTTCCGGGATGCATGCGAGAGAGTCAGCCAGGTGCATATCCTTACCGCATTTGTGGATCAGAACAACGTCATATTTTTGAAGTTGCAGCAACATCAGCTGTAGGGGCGCTGGAGAGGCGTGGATCGGTTTGTTGAAAATGCTGATCAGAGGTTGGTGGTCAGTTTCAATCGTGACTGTGTGACCAAAATTGTATTTCTTGCAGGCAAAAAGAACCGCCAACAGCTCTTTCTCAATTTGGGCATATCGTTGTTCTGTGTCAGTCATGGTGCGTGAGGCATAGGCAACAGGCTTATTGCCGTTGCCATCATTCTGAAGACATGCTGTGCCTAATCCGTGTTGTGAGGCGTCACAAGTCAGTGTAACCGGTAGTTTAGGATCAAAGTAAGCCAGAGTAGGAGCACTAGACATCTGCTGCTTAAGAGTGTCGAACACCTTCTGTTGTTGCTCGTGCCAAGTCCAAGCAGTGTCTTTGTGTGTAAGCTGGTGCAATGGGGCTGATATTTCGCTGAAACCCGGAATGAATTTGCTCAAGTAGTTAACCATGCCAAGGAATCTCTGGAAACTTAGCACATCTGTGGGTGCTGGGAGCTCGTTGATAGCATTGGTTTTTGCTGGATCAGTTTTTAGGCCATCTTTGGTAAATATATGTCCTATTTCACCTTTCACTCTGAATTTGCAATTTTAAGGGTTCAGCTTGAGATGAACGTCCATGGCATGATCCAAGACCTTTGTCAGATTGGCATCGTGTTCTTTGACCATTCTTTCAGCAATGGGGATATAATCCACAACGATGGAGCATGGGTAGACTGCAAACAATTGCTCCATAGCTTGATGAAATACTTCACTAGCAGAACACTATTCCAAAGGGCATGCGAAGAAATTTATAGTGCCCGAACGGAGCGGTGAAAGTGGTCAACTTGGAGGAGTTATGTTCCAACGAAATCTGCCAGAATGAAGTCTTGGCATCTAGCTAGCACCGTGAATCCAGTTGCCTCAGCCATCCACGCAGCAATCTCATCCACAGTGCGCATGGGATAGTGGGGTCGTTTAATTGCTGTTTAAGTCCTTGGGGCTGATACAAATCCGTATCTCATCTTTGTTCTTCTTGGTAGCCACGACCATGGTGGAGACCCAATCCGAAGGGTCAGTTACGGGAGTAATCAGACCTAGAGACACCATTCTGTTAAGTTCACTTTGAACACGGTCCCGCATAGCATGGAGAATCTTATGAGCCGGAAGAACAGTTCGAATTGCCTCAGGGTCAATGGTAATCGCCTACCTGGCAGGCAACCTACCCAGCTTATCGTCAAACAAAACCTTGTATTGTGTTAGGATTTGATGGTTAAAGTCACAGTCTGTAGTCAGAGGACAGACAGAAGAGCTGAAAGTAATCAGACCTATGTCTCGACATGCGTTGGCACCCAGCAGAGACGGTACATTTTCACGTACCACATAGAAATCCAGGTTGTGGACACGTGAGTTAAGACAGCAGCGTAACTCAACTTGACCGATAGGATGCACTCGACTTCCAGCGAATGGAACAAGGGATGCGGCCATTGGAGAAACAGTCTCTGTTTTTCTTAGCTTTTGGAACACAGCCTGGCAAATTATATTGCAGCAAGCACCCAAATCCACTTTCAGATAAAGAGTTTTGCCATTAATGAGCAAAGCGACCTTGGGGGTCCAGTTGTTTATGCACTAAATCAGACAAAGCATGTACATCGACATCAACACCTTCACCAGCAGCCTGTAAATCCATGGGAGCTGGTTGTGAGAATTCCGAGATAGCGTTTTCACGGCCAAGCGAATGAACAGATTGTCCCGTTTGAACTCTGTTACGTGAACGACAGCAACTTAAGGAAATGGTTTCTTTTGTTGCAGAATCGACATAATATTCCATATGCAGGGCAACGGTCATGAACAGTGGCATATGAACCCCCACAGTTAAAGCAATTGTCAATTAGTCTCAACTTGGTATCAGGCACTTGAGAAAAACGAGGAGAGATTTGATAAGACATACCGGCAACATTAACTTCACGAGCAGTAGAGTGCTCCAGAACGTTGATGTGAGCATCAGTCATTTCAGCAATGCCACAGCGATTTTCAGCAGTCTCTAGGGTAAGGTCGGCATCCCGCAGTAGCTCATCTCGTAATTTATCATTGCGGATGCCATGGATCAAACGATCATGGATAAGGCTGTCACATATATCTCTGAAATCGCACCGACTTGCGATGTGCTTCAGTGCACAAACGTATAACTCCACAGGTTCTCCCTGTCTCTGGCACCGCGAAAAAAACAGTTGCCTCTCAATCCTTAAATTAGTCTGTAACTCACATAATTGTCGGAATTTGCACGGTAGGCAGTCAGGGTCACGAATTGATTCGGCAGGAGCAATCTGGACACCAACCTGGTCAAGTCTAGCCGGTTCATAGTGAAATCTTCTGGCATGACAAGCAGCTTCTGTGCCTGCCAAATTAAGAAGGATTGACGCTCGAACGCCAGGGTCAGCATTAGGTTGAGCAGCATCAATGTAGATTGAGAAATATTCTTCAAATACACGCCATCATTCTGCGAGATCCTCATCAAATGCCAAGACCTCTGGTTTTCTTAGGGCAGAAGCCATTGCAAAACAGTTGATAACCAATAAACTAAAATAAAAGCAATAGAATTAAGCAAGAAGTGAGTTTGTATACTCTGACACCATGTTGTGTTGCGGCTGTCCAAATAGCTGAAGCCTTGGAGTGTTCACCCGATGCCGGAGCTCCATCTTCCCGGCAGGAGGGCCTATAACATCAGGCCACCGTTGTGGCGACTGGCTGCGGAGGCCTCAAATCGGCCCCAATCTCGGGTGGACTAGGAGGAGGAGGAGGAGGACTGGACTTTTTGGTGCCTTTCCTCACAGTGGAAAGTGTTGATTCTGCTGTGGGGGGACGTTTGTGTTGAATCCTATAGTGTATTGTGTCTTTGTTTATTTTTTATTTTATATGGATGTATGGTAATCTAATTTCATCTCTGTAAAGCACTTTGGCTTCAACGTGATTTGATTTAAAAGTGCTATATAAATAAAAATTACTTACTTACTTACTTACACCATCATAAAGGTCCAAAGACTTTATTAACGACATAGCATAGGTAACTTCATACTAGCACGTTTTTCTAATAATGCGGAAAAGCAGGCAGAGCAGGTTACTATAAAGCTAGTGGGTGTAACTACAAAAGCATAGATTCGAGAAACTTTGTTTTCTCAGGTGCATCGGAGGTTGAGGGGGGAGATCTGAGAGAAGTATATAAAATGATGAGAGGCAGAGATAGGGTGAACAGTCTGAACGTTTTTCAAAGGTGGCAATGTCAAAGACTAGCTTTAAGGTCGGAGGGGGAAAGTTTAAAGGGGTGTGTTGGTGGAGGCCCATACAATAGTGACGTTTTAAAGGCATTTAGCTAGACACATGGATATGCCAGCAATGGAGGGATATGGATCACATGCAGGAAGAGGAGGTTTGTTTAACTTGGCACCAGGTTTAGCATAGACGTTGTAGGCCAAAGGGCCAGTTCCTGAGCTGCTACTATGATATGTCCTCTCTCAGTGAGTCCGTACATGTGGTCTGTATTGCTCTGCCATCTGTGTTAAATCTGGGAGTGAATCTGTTTAATTTGCGTAAGTAACTATATTTGCAGAGAAACATAGAAAACAGCAAGCCATTAATGCATAGAGTCACAGAGTCAAACAGTGTGGAAACAGGCCCTTCGGCCCAACTTGCCGATTCGGACCAACATGTCAAATCTACATTAGTCCCAGCTGCCGGTGCTTGGCTCATATCCACCTAAACATGTCCATGTACCAATCCGAATGTATTTTAAATGTTATTATAGTATATATTATTAGTATATATTATGCCTCAAGCTCATTCTTTGTGTAAAAGCAGTTACCCCGCGGGTTCCTATCAAATCTCCCCCCCCCCCCCCACCTTAAACCTATGTCCTCTGGTTCTTGATTCCTACTCTGGGCAAAAGACTCTGCATTTACCCAATCTAATTCCTGATTTTGTACACCACTATAAGATCACCTCTCATCCTTCTGTGCTGCAAGGAATAGAGTCCCAGCCTGGTCAACCTCTCCCTATAGCTCAAGTCCTCGAGTCCTGGAAACAAACTCGTAAATCTTCTCTATACCCTTTCCAGGGACAAATCCTTCCTCTAACATGGCGACCAGCACTGAACACAATACTCTAAAGGGTCTGTCCCACTTACGCAACTTTTTTGGCGACTGCCGGCACCCGCCATAGGTCGTTGCAGGTCGCCGAAAATGTTCAACATGTTGAAAATCCAGCGGCGACCAGAACAAGGTACGACTCTTTGGGCGACTACTCACGACCATACAGGATTCACCCCGCGACATGTCACCAGGGTGTCGCCTGTATGGTCGTGTGTCATCTCCTCAGTCGCCCAAAGAGTCGTAGCGTCTTTCTGGTCACCGCTGGATTTTCAACAATATGTAATATTTTCGGCGAAAAAGTTGTGTAAGTGGGACAGCCTCATAGTGTGGACTCACCAATGTGATATACAATTGCAACATGACCTTCCAACTTCTATACCCAATACTCTGACTGATGAAAGCCAATGTGACAAAAGTGTTTTATCCTGAATGTGGTGCCACATTCAAGGAACTATGTATCTGCATTCATAGATCCCTCTGCTCTACAACACTCCCCAGAGCCCGACCATTCACTGTGTCGGTCCTGCCCATGTTAGACTTTCCAACGTGCAACACCTCACATTTCTCTATATTAAATTCCAGCACAGTGGCGCAGCAATAGAGTTGCTGCCTTACAATGAATGCAGCGCCAGACACCCGGGTTCGATCCCGACTACGGGTGCTGTCTGTACGGAGTTAGTACGTTCTGCCCGTGACCTGCGTGGGTTTTCTCCGAGATCTTCGGTTTCCTCCCACACTCCAAAGACGTACAGGTATGTAGGTTAGACAATAGACAGAAGGTGCAGGAGTAAGCCATTCGGCCCTTTGAGCCAGCACCACCGTTCACTGTGATCAGGTTAATTGGCTTGGTAAGTTGTCCCTAGTGGGTCTAGTGTTCATGTGCGGGGATCGCTGGTCGGCGCGGACCCAGTTGGGCCGAAAGGGCCTGTTTCCGCGCTGTATCTCTAAACTAAACTAAAAAAAAACATTCCTCACCCACGTGCCCAACAAATCAAGATTCTGCTACAAATTTTGACAACCACCTTCGTTATCTACAACACCACCCACTTTAATGTCATCTGCAGGCGTGCTAATAGTGCCCTGTGTGTTCTCATCCAAATCATTGATATCGATGACAAACAGCATTGGGCACAGCACCAAACCCTGAGGCACACCACTAGTCACAGGCCTCCACTCCAAAACACAACCTTCCACCATCACCCTTCCTTCCATGAAGCTAATTTTCTATCCAGTACTTATGTGTATTAATGCAAAACTATGAAGGTACTTTGTTTTTGAACGTAAATGAGAAATGGTCTTTGTAATGAGTGTTAGTGTGATAGTTTAATCAGCATGAGATATTAAACATTAGTGTGCATTCGGTATGAGACTGTATGTGAGCGTGCAGTCATGAGAATATGCATGTACTCACGTGAGTGAGTGAGTCTGTTAAATTGTGTGTGTACACACTGTGGGGATCTATGTGTTTGTATACAGTAAACCCCCATTTTTACAGCCCTTTTTATAATGGATTTCAGTTATAATGGATGGAGCAACCAAACTTCACCGCAAGGCCGGGCTGAAGACGATGCCTCCTTCTGCTTCCAGGCCGGGCTGCCTAGCTTCGGGCTGTCCGGGCTGCCGAGGCTGGCTTGCACCGCCTCCTGCCAGTCGCTTCCAGGTCATTCCGCCACCAGTATTACTGCATTGAGGTTTGTAGCTCAGGGCAGGTAAGACTTTGGTTCAGCTGATAAAAAGGCACCTCTGTCAGTGCAGTTCTTGCTCTGCCTAAATCTTATTGTTGGGCCTCTACACATGAATTGCCATATAGAGTCATAGAGTGATACAGTTTGGAAACAGGCCCTTCGGCCGAACTCGCCCACACCGGCCAACAATGTCCCAGCTACACAAGTCCCACCTGCCTGCGCTTGGTCCATATCCCTCCAAACCTGTCCTATCCATGTACAGTATTACAGTCAGTTATAGTGGGCGCCTTCCACCCACCCCACTATGGTCTATTATAAGGATGGTTTAGGTGGCACAGCAGAGGGGGAAAGCAGTTTAAAAAGAGCGCCATAAAGCAGCCAGAGTTAGCCCAGAGCTTATGTGGATCTTGGACAAGCAGCAAACAGCTTTCAGCAGTCGAGACCTGGATTCGATCCTGACTACAGGTGCTGTCTGTGTGGAGTTTGTACGTTCTCTCTGTGACCGCGTGGGTCTTCGCACGGTGATCCAGTTTTGTCCCACACTCACAGACCTGCAGGTTTGCAGGTTAATTGGCTTCGGTAAAGATTATAAATTGTCCCGAGTATGTAGGATAGTGCTGATGAATGGGGATCGCTGGTCTGCACAGACTCGGTGGGCTGAAGGGCCTGTTTCCGTGCTGTATCTCTAAAACTAAAACATCAGCATTTGTGTTTAGCCAATGTTGGGTTGTAGGTGTGAGTGCGTTAGTGCATGTGAGACTGCATAAACATACATGTTTCTAGTCAGTGTGAAGTTGTGTATGTGAGTGGGTAATTGTATGAATGTATGAACTCAGCATGAGATTGTTTATGATGTGTAGATGTGTGTGTTTGTGTGTGTTAGCCTGAGCGCTCAGTATGATTGAGAATGTATGTATGAATAGTCTGTGTGGGATAATGCATATGTGTGTTGTTAATCTTTATAGTGCGTCTCGCAGGCAGATCTGTGCATATGTGCATGTATTCCTTGTGGAGTTGTGCGTGTGCATCTGCATCGTATGAGGTTTTGTCTGTACATGTGTGTCATCAGTGAGAATGTGTGTTTGTGTGCAGTTTGAGACGTTGTGAGTGTCTATGTGTGTGTAGCGTGTGAGCAATCAGAGAGTGTGTTTGTGAGATTCTGCACGCTGTGTGTTCGTTGTCAGTGTGAGATGTGCGTCGAATTCATGCTTTTATAGCAAACTAAAACATGCCGATACACATGGAACCATGCGGAGCTATTTGCTGTTATACATCAATCTAGTTTTTAACTTTTTGGAGATGCTTGTGTGTGGTGCCAGTAGGTAACCCCATCACAAAAATACACGTGTGGTCATGAGATGCGTGCAGGTTTGTGAGTGTCTTGTGTTTGCGGGTCTGTTAACATGTAGGCACCATGATGTGTGAGGTTCTTTATGAAAGTGTGTGCGGCTTTGTGTGCAGAGCTGGATTCACCTACATGCTTCATTGGGCCTCAAAATCTAGGGGGGCCTCCAGAGGGCCAAGGTGTTTTGGTGGATGTAAGAACGGCAACCAAGTTTTTGTGAACTTATTTATTTCAGAAATAACTCTTTGGTTTACAGGTGCCGCTACATGCCCCCCCCCCCCCCAGAATCCGCGGTACGGAAACGCACGGTTAACCAGATGATTCGACCGGAACGCGTAGTCCGAGATCCCTGGGCGAGCGTAGCTGTAGGGGCCGGCAAAACAGAACTGGACGGACGCGACAAACAAGGGACGGGTGTAACAGAGGGGACCGGTGAAACATAGCCGGGGAAACAGGTGCAGGGGGCGGCAAAACGGCCGGAGAACGCTCACTACGCCACGGAATGGCCACAGCCACCGGGTATCCTCGCCGACGTGTGCTGGCCTTAAGGTGGCTCACGGAGACAAACTACTCCCTGCCACCCATGTCCAGCGTGAACCAATCCTCAGCACCCTGTACGGCGCTTCGTACACCCGCTGTAACGGTGAGCGAGCGGTGAGCGGTGAGCGGTGAGCATCCCAACGAAGGAAAACATAAGCAAATCCCGTAACACAGTAGGCACATGCACCGCAGAAGATCCGTGTCGAGAAGTGGGAACCGGGACCCACGTGTGCGCTTGCTGGCGAAGGTCAGCTAACACCGCCGAAGCCGGGACCTCCTGACCGGGGGGCGGGCAGAAAATCGGGTACCCGCAAAACCGAGAGCCGTAAACCAGCTCGGCCGAGGAGGCGTCGAGAACTTCCTTAGGTGTAGTTCTGATGCCTAGGAGAACCCAGGGCAACTGGTCAACCCAATCTGGGCCGGTGAGCCGGGCCTTTAACGCCGACTTAAGGTGTGTGTGGAAACCGTTGGACTCCGGATGATACGCGGTGGTCTGGTGTAGCTTCGTGCCGGACAGCTGCTCCATACCACACCACACCACAGGGAGAACGTGAACTGGGCCCCACGATCGGTAGTAATATCTGAAGGGACCCCGAAACGAGCGATCCAATTGGAGACAATCTGAAGGGACCCACATTGATGTGCAGGAACGCCTGCCAGGCATAGGAACAACGGGCGCACATGCCTCTGCACCTAGGAAGTCTGGCAGGGGATAAAAGCACGGACCCATGCTGCGACCGGCTTTCGTAACCCGTGCCAGACGAACTTGGACGCGACCAGGGCAGAGGTGGCGCGGATGGACGGGTAAGCTAGGCTGTGGATGGTGTCGAAAACACCAGACTCCTCCAGGCCATTGGGACAATGGGGCGGGCTTTACCCGTGGAGAAATCGCAAATGACTCGCATGCCAGTGGAGCCACAAGGCACCTCAGCCAGTTTGAGTCCTGATTCATCATTGCGGTAATTGTCCATGCCCGTTGGGCATCAGCCCGTTGGGCAGCAGCCTGCTCCGTGTAATCCACATCTAGACTTAAAGCGGAAACCTCAGGGGCTGCCGGACGATACACAACGTTCAGCTTCCCCGCCACATGCCGAATGTCAGAAGTGAACTCAGATATGTAGGCGAGGTGCCGCTGTTGCCTGGCGGACCAGGGGTCGGACACCTTATTTAAAGCGAATGTGAGCGGCTTGTGGTCCGTGAATGCGGTAACCGTGCGGCCCTGCAGGAAATAACGGAATTGGCGGATCGCTAGGTAAAGCGCGGGGAGCTCCCGATCGAAAGCGCTGTACTTGATCTCCGGGGCCCACAGCTGCCTGCTGAAAAACGCTAGCGGCAGCCAGCGGTTACCTACCCGCTGCTGGAGGACAGCGCCCACCGCGACATCAGATGCGTCCACGGTGAGAGCCCTGTGGGCCGATGCCCTAGGGTGTACCAGCATGGTGGCGTTGGCCAGCACGGTCTTAGCCCCCTTGAAATCTATCCCTGCCTCCCTGGACCAAACCAGGTCCACAGGCTTGCACTGCCACGCATTGGAACAACGATCGCATGATGGCGGCTGTTGACGGGACAAATCGGTGGTAGAAATTGACCATTCCGATGAATTCTTGCAGGCCCTTGACGGAGAGTGATCTTGGGAAGCGACGGATTGAGTCGGACCTTCTCGGGCAGCAACTGCGCGCTGTGGCAGGTAATGCTGTGACCTAGAAAGGAGGTGGAACGCAATCCGAACTGGCACTTCGCGGGGTTGATCACCAACCCGTGCTTACGCAGCAGTACGAAGAGCAGGCGGAGGTGTTTAACGTGTTCAGCCGGCGAGCTGCTGGCCACCAGAATATCATCAAGATAGATGAATATGACCGGCAAACCCCGACCGACCTGGTCCATTAACCTTTGGAACGCCTGAGCGCCGTTCTCAGGCCAAAGGGCATTCTGAGCCATTCGACAAGGCCGAAAGGGGTGATGGTGGCCTTCTTATAGACGTCGTCGGGATGGACCCGGAACCTGATTGTACCCGCGGACCAGGTCGACCTTCGAGAAGAATGAGGCGAGAAACCATGGATGTTCAGGACTGGGTACCGATCTGCTGTGGTTACAGCGTTGAGGATGGGGATGTATGTGGTGGACCGAGCAACCCTGGCAATTCAGTAAGTACGGGCTGCGACATGTTGCTGGATCTCAGCTACCTAGTTGAGCTGCTGTTGGGGCGTGAACAGGTTGCGCAGCTTGGCACAGCACAGGTCCGACACTGGAACTATTCGCCCACCTCGCACATCGACTAGCAGGGAGAACGCGCGCAATAAATCGGCCCCCAATATCGGCTGGGCGACGTCTGCAACGGTGAACTTCCACCTATAGGGTGATTTCACTAAAGGTCACTGGAGCGTGGATCCGCACCCACGTGACCAAAATTCTCAGGTGGAGGACACATGAGGGTCCCGGTACATGTTAGTGGATGGGAAAAATCGCATTTTCCCGCTGAATTTCATCAAAAGTAAGGCATTATATACTTTTTTATCTTTATTCATTTGTTATATTTCCCGATATTTTGGACCTTTAAATATCCTCGGCAATTGTCGGCTCCTGACTTCCGGTGGATTGGCACCTTCAGTTCCCTCTTGAATTTACCTTACTTGCTATCTTTTTTTTCCCCTTTAAATCTAGGTAGCTGTGCCTCACAGTCACCCCGACTGGCACAGTAAATTGCAGCTCTCAACCTCGCCGTTTTCTATGTTTTTAACGGGTGGGAAAATGCGATTTTTCCCATCCACTAACATGTACCGGGACCCTCATGTGTCCTCCACCTGAGAATTTTGGTCACGTGGGTGCGGATCCACGCTCCAGTGACCTTTAGTGAAATCACCCTATACGGGTGGGAGTCAAGATTTAAGTCCAGGGTCCGCCTACCGTAATTGCGAATGTCGCTCCCGTTAACGGCCGAGAGGACGGGTCCTACCTCACCGACGCGGCCATCTCGGGCACGGCGGCAGGATGCTGGCTATGCCACCGGAGTCGACCAGGTGGCCGGAGTGGCTATCACGGATGTAGAGGCCTTCCTTTGGGCCAATCGCGTTTGCCTCAATGGGCGATCGGCCGAGGCATTTCCCTGAAACGAACAGGGGCTTCGGCACCTTTGGGCTTCCACACCGTAACAGAGATGGTAGTAACACTAACGGAGTCGCCTGTACACCTCCGGCTGCGGCCATGCTTATTCAGCGCTGGGCTGGTCCTGACCTTCGTCCTGATGTCATTTCAGCTGCTGTGGCAGTGGGGGCGGGTGAAAGAACAAACGTCCCGCCGTCTGTAGGTCCACAACTCGTCGGCTCTCTCCACGAGGGGCGGGGGATCGCTGAAATCGGCCTCGGCGACCATCAGACGGACTGCCAGACAACTCATCAGATCGTCTGGCATCTGCTCTAAGAACGCCTGTTCAAAGAGCAGACACGGGCGGTGCCCGTCCATCAGGGCCAGCATCTTCGCCATGGTGGTGGATGGACGGACGCCGATCACCGACGCTGTCCATGCAGGACCTTTGCCGCCCTGTCTCTACGGCGGAGACCGAAGGTATGTAACAGCAGGGCCTTCAAACCTTCGTACGTTGCGATCGTCGGCGGGTCTCTGATATACGGCAACAGCCTCGCGGCACAGTCCTGTTGCAGAGCTCCTACAGCATGAAAGTACATTGTGTCATCCGCAATTATTCGATGCAGATGGACCTGGGTGAACCACCCCTGAGGGTTGATCCGGCCAAAACAAAGGTAATTTGAAACCCGGTGAGTCCGGCCTCGTGCCGGCCAATTCTGTGGGAACGTAGTCCTCCTGCATGAGCTTCTTTGTCTAACGACGGCTAGACAGGTTGGGGTCACCAATATGGCGGATGTTTTGTGAACTAATTTATTTCAGGAATAACTCTTTGGTTTACAGGTCCTCACAAACACGTGTGTGACCACAACGGTGGTCAGCTACACAACTCTGGCGTGAAAACAACATCCCCTCCTGAGTCACGTGACCGTGGCTTCCTGAACGCCGGGTTCGATACCTGCGTGTGCCAGCAGGCGCCGCTACAGTGTATAATATTTTTGACACTGTCATAGTAGCATTGTTACAAAACCTACCATCAGTGTAACAATGTTACAAAACGTACCTTCAGTGTAACATTGTTACAAAACCTACCATCAGTGTAACAATGTTACAAAACGTACCTTCAGTGTAACATTGTTACAAAACCTACCATCAGTGTAACATTGTTACAAAACCTACCATCAGTGTAACAATGTTACAAAACGTACCTTCAGTGTAACATTGTTACAAAACGTACCTTCAGTGTAACATTGTTACAAAACCTACCATCAGTGTAACATTGTTACAAAACCTACCATCAGTGTAACAATGTTACAAAACCTACCATCAGTGTAACAATGTTACAAAACCTACCATCAGTGTAACATTGTTACAAAACCTACCATCAGTGTAACAATGTTACAAAACCTACCATCAGTGTAACAATGTTACAAAACCTACCATCAGTGTAACATTGTTACAAAACCTACCATCAGTGTAACATTGTTACAAAACCTACCATCAGTGTAACAATGTTACAACACGTACCTTCAGCGGCACTGCAGTTCTGCCACTGGACGTGTGCGCGACTTTGGCGCCTTTGAGGAGGGGGGGGGGCAGAATTAAAATCGAGTTTTCTCCTGCCTGTCGGAGGCGGACTTCCTCGGGCTGCTAGCTGCTGAAGAATAATCGATCCGACTTTTGTTCCTGATTTTTTTAATTTTTAATCGCGAGACAATTTAATAATTTGATTAAAATAAAAGGCGACTTCTAACGCCCTCAACGCCTACAACGTGACGGATCGCAAGAACAGGACAAAAACAAAGGGTACGTCGTGTATTTTACATGTAAACTTGTTTCTTGGGATGGCTTTAATCTAATTTTTACGATGCGAAAATGTGATTTGGGCCCCATACAAACCGACAGTGTTTTTCCTACCGATATGGGGTTCAAATTCACCGCAAATGCAACGTTCCAATCGATCGCGTTCCAGAAAAACCCACTCGCAAGATAATTTTAATGTTCTTTTTTTTATGGGCAATCATGTCATAAGAGCATCTAAATCGTCTATATTTTGTGTTATTGTCTACCCATAGTCAATATTTTTATACTAAATATCAGTTTTAGTCCCATGTATTGTGCAAAAAAATAAACATTTTGATTATATTGAGTGGATGTTTCTAGATTAATTTATGGGAATTAAACATCAAATTCCTTCCATCTGGCATATGAATTCATGACAGTGAGATTTAAAAATCATGTTATATTGTGAATTCTTGTGTGAATGGGATTAGCTTGTTATTTGGATACTTAGGCTATTTAAAAAAAATAAATCTTAAGAAATGATATCTACAGGACATTCTTAATGGGAAAGTAGTGGGCAGAAAGGCATGTCATGCGTGGTTTGAAGAGCAAAAACTTGTAGTTTACAATGCCAAAATTGAAAAGTTGAGGAAAAACAAGGTGTACAGAGTTGCATATTGGTTACAATCTGAGGAGTATGATGATGCTACTGATTATGATATGCTAATGTACCAACTAGCAACTGATCTTCTCCATAAAGACTTAGTCTATTGCTAGAAATTGAAATTTATTTACATATCTGGTACAGACTTACAGCATATAATACAATAATATTAAAGTTCTGATTTTGAGAATATCACATTTTTGAATTTTCAAGGCAGTCTGGGTGTTTCGTCCACAACGATCAATTTTGTAATGAACTACAATTAGGTAATTAACTAATTATATACTTTAATCTCCAAGTAAGATGTTTTATATTTGTTTCAGAATGTTTAAATCTATAATAACTGAACATTTCATTCAGTTCTCTTAATTTTTAAGAAAGTTATGGGCTTTTGACTGTCCTCGATCACAGCTTTTGTGTTCAGTCAATGCAAAAGCAATAGGGAACAAGATGCTAATTTCCGAGTATAAAAATGGCCATAACATTTTTAATACTGAAGATATGAAAGTGAATTAGGTGGCCACTTAAACTTATTTTTATGCTTTATCTGATGGGATAAATTGCAGACTTGATTTTTTAAATCTCAAGATTTTTTAACATTGCTAATCAGTGGCGCTGCAGATCTGCCTGCTGCCCGTGCGTGCGATTCCGGAGGCTTTGGTGGTGGGGGGGGGGATTAAAATGCAGGTTTGTATTGGTTGTCGGAGAGGAATTTGCTCGGATTGCTCGCTGATGAAAATCCGTTCTACGATTACACTCTCGTTTCCACTGGATTGAAGTTAATCGCGACTAAAAACGCCTTCAACATCACGGATCGCAAGTGCAGGACAAAACTAAAGGTATGTCATTTAATTAACATATTTTCTTGCTTTTTGGTGTGGCTTCATTTTAATCTGCTGATGCGAAAAATGTTATTTAGGCCCCGATCCGAATCAGCCGTGTCTTGCCTGCCACGTTCCAATCGATCACTATCCAGAAACATCCACTCTCAAGATAATCAAATTCATAATTACTCTGCACAATCATGTCATAAGAACATCTAAATCATCTATATTTTGTGTTATTGTCTATCCATGAGCAATATTTTCATACTAAATATCCACAGTACAATTTTAGTCAGTTCTATTGTGCAAAAAATAATGATTTTGATTAAAGATGAGTGGATGTTTCTGGATTAATTGATGGGAATTAAACATTAGATTTCTTCCATTTGGCATATAAATTCTTGACGAAGTGAGATTTAAAAATCATGTTATATTATGTATTCTTGTGTGAATGAGCCCAGACCTTACGTGGATCTTGGACAAGCAGCAACAAGGAGAAGCAGGGAGAAGAGCTGATTGGCTGAAGCCCGTGGGAAAGGTGAGTCAGAGGTGAGTCAGAGGGGGAAAGCAGTTTAAAAGAGCGCCAAAAAGCAGCCAGAGTTAGCCCAGAGCTTATGTGGACCTTGGACAAGCAGCAACAAACAGCTTACAGCAGCCGAGGCCTGAATCTGATCCTGACTACGGGTGCTGTCTGTGTGGAGTTTGTACGTTCTCTCTGTGACTACATGGGTCTTCTCACAGTGCTCCAGTTTCGCCCCACACTCCAAAGACCTGCAGGTTTGCTGGTTAATTGGCTTCGGTAAAGATTGTAAATTGTCCCGAGTATGTAGGATAGTGCTGATGAATGGGGATCACTGGTCTGCACAGACTCGGTGGGCTGAAGGGCCTGTTTCCGTGCTGTATCTCTAAAACTAAAACAAAAACAACTGCATTTGTGTTTAGCCAATGTTGGGATGTAGGTGTGAGTGTGTTAGTGCATGTGAGACTGCATAAACATACATGTTTCTAGTCAGTGTGAAGTTGTGTATGTGAGTGGGTAATTGTGTGTATGAACTCAGCATGAGATTGTTTATGATGTGTAGATGTGTAATGTGTGTGTGTGTGTGTTTGTGTTTGTGTGTGTTACCCTGAGCTTGTGTGTATTGAGATTGAGAATGTGTATGAATAGTCTGTGTGGATAATGCATATGTGTGTGCATTGATCTTTATAGTATGTCTCCCAGGCAGATCTGTGCAGGGCTGTGCACATGTGTACGTATTCCTTGATCAATATTTTCATACTAAATATCCACAGTACGGTTTTAGTCAGATGTATTGTGCAAAAAATGAATGTTCCTGGATTAATTAATGGGAACATTAAATTCCTTCCATTTGGCATATAAATTCATGACGAAGTGAGATTTAAAAATCATGTTATATTATGAATTCTTGTGTGAATGAGCCCAGAGCTTACGTGGATATTGGACAAGCAGCAACAAGGAGAAGCAGGGAAAAGAGCTGATTGGCTGCAGCCCGTGGGAAAGGTGAATCAGAGGTGAGTCGGAGGGGGAAAGCAGTTTAAAAAGAGCGCAAAAAAGCAGCCAGAGTTAGCCCAGAACTTATGTGGATATTGGACATGCAGCAACAAAGAGAAGCAGGGAGGAGAGCTGATTGGCTGAAGCCCATGGGAAGTGAGTAAGTCACAGGGGAAAAACAGTTTAAAACTGAGGAATTTGGTTTGTAAATTGGTAAATTAGGCAAATTATCAGGCAATATAAGCAAGGCTGCTCAGCGAGGGAAGTGCCGTGTGAGGGAAGTGTGAGTCTTTGGCTCGGGAGTCACGGCGAGGAGGCTGTGGAGAGGAGGCAAAAAGCTGGAGAGGACTGGATGCGATGAACACATGACGGGTAAGATGATTCAGTGTGATGCTTGCAGAATGTGGGAGACCAGGGAGATGGTGCCTCTGGCTGCTACAACGGTGGCAAGTGGTCCAGGTTCAGCTCCTGAAGAGCCGTGTTGGGGCACTGGAGAAGCCACTGGATGACCTCAGGGCCATCCAGGATAATGAGAGTTTCCAGGACATGACCTGCAGTGAGGTCGTCACGCCCAGGATGCAGGAAGTACCAATGTGTGTGACTGAGAGATAGGGTGGTAACCGTGGAGTGCAGGAGACCCAGGTGGCTGTGCCTAATGACAACAGGTATGCCCTCTTGGGAGCTGTCGGGGGGAGACGAAGCTTCCAGTCCGAGTGGCGGATTAATCGGTGGCTCCAATCCTAGAGATGGGACTCGACCGGCCAGACCAACGTCGGGCAGAGCCATAGTGGTGGGTGACTCCATTGTCCGAGGGGCGGACTGGAGATTCTGTGGCGGCTGACGAGACGCAAGGATGGTCTGTTGCCTCCCTGGTGCCAGGGTTGAGGATGTCACAAACCAAATTCAGAACATCCTCGAGAGCAAAGGTGAACAGTCGGCAGTAGTTGTGCATGTGGGCACAAACGACATCGGGAAGAAGAAGGAGGTTCTGCAATGTGAGTTTATAGAGTTTGGAAGAAGATTGAAAAGAAGGACTTTTAGGGTGATTATCTCTGGATTGCTTCCAGTACCTCGTGCTAGTGAGGGCAGGTGTAGGGAGATAGAGAATCTGAATGTGTGGCTGAGAGGCTGGTGCAGGGAGCAAAGATTTATAGACCACTGGGATCTCTTCTGGGGTAGGGGTGACCTATACAAAAGGGACAGGTTACACCTTAACTGGAGAGGGGCTGATGTTCTGGCAGGCAGGTTTGCTAGGGCTACATGTGTGGGTTTAAACTAAATAGTGGGGGGAGGAATTGACAAATTGGGAGTATAAAGATGGAGTTGAAGGGGAAGTGACTACAGGAAAAGTTACAAAAGATTCTCGAATTAATGGGAAGGAAAGTTCCAGAAGGGATAAGAGAGTAAGGTCAAGGCCAATTGCGAGCGGTGCGAGGGGGGAAATGAATACGGAGGTCAAAGTACTGCATATGAATGCGCAAAGTATAAGGAATAAAGTGGACGAGCTTGAGGCTCAGTAAGAAATTGGCAAGTAGATGTTGTGGGAATTACAGAGACATGGCTGCAAGAGGGCCAGTGCTGGGAACTGAATATTCAAGGGTATACCTCCTATCAAAAAGACAGACAGGTGGGCAGAGGGGGTGGGGTTGCCCTGTTGGTGAGGAATGAAATTCAGTCCCTTGCAAGGGGCGACATTGAAATAGGAGATGTGGAGTCAGTATGGATAGAACTAAGGAATTGTAAGGGTAAAACGACCCTAATGGGACTTATCTACAGGCTCCCGAATAGTAGCCTGGACATAGGGTGCAAGTTGAATCAGAAGTTAACATTGGCATGTAGTAAAAGTAATGCTGTGGTTGTTATGGGCGATTTCAACATGCAGGTAGACTGGGAAAATCAGGTTGGTACTGGACCCCAAGAAAGGGACTTTGTAGAGTGCCTTTGTGATGGATTCTTTGAACAGCTTTTATTGGAGCCTACCAGGGAGAAGGCAATTCTGGATTTAGTGTTAGGTAAAGAACCGGATTTGATAAAGGACCACAAGGTTAATGAGCCATTAGGATGCAGTGACCATAACATGGTCAGGTTTAATCTACAATTGGAGAGGGAGAAGGGTGGATCGGAGGTGTCAGTGTGTTACAGTTGAATAAAGGGGACTATGGAGCCATGAGGGAGGAGCTGGCCAAAGTTGACTGGAAAGATACACTAGCAGGGATGACAGTGGAACAACACTGGCAGGTATTTCTAGGAATAATACAGAAGGTGCAGGATCAGTTCATTCCTAGGAGGAAGAAAGATTCCAAGGGGAGTAAGGGGCGACCGTGGCTGACAAGGGACGTCAGGGACAGTATAAAAATAAAAGAGTAGAAGTACAACGAAGCAAAGATGAGCAGGAAGCAAGAGGATTGGGTAATGTTTAAAGAGCAACAGAAGATAATTAAAAAGACAATACGGGGATAAAAGATGAGGTACGAAGGTAAGTTAGCCAAGAATATAAAGCAGGATAGAAAAGCTTCTCTAGGTATGTGAAGAGGAAAAAAATAGTTAAGACCAAAGTTGGACTCTTGAAGACCGAAAATGGTGAATTTATTATGGGGAACAAGGAAATGGCAGATGAGTTGAACAGGTACTTTGGATCCGTCTTCACTAAGGAAGACACAAACAATCTTCCTGATATAGTAGTGGCCAGAGGATCTGGGGTGACGGAGGAAATGAAGGAAATCCACATTAGGCAGGAAATGGTGTTGGATAGAATGATGGGACTGAAGGCTGATAAATCCCCAGGGCCTGATGGTCTGCATCCCAGGGTACTTAAGGAAGTGGCTCTAGAAATCGTGGATGCATTGGTGATCATTTTCCAATGTTCTATAGACTCGGGATCAGTTCCTGTGGATTGGAGGGTAGCTAATGTTTATCCCACTTTTTAAGAAAGACGGGAGATAAAACGGGGAATTATAGACCAGTTAGCCTGACATCGGTGGTGGGGAAGATGCTGGAGTCAATTATAAAAGATGAAATAGCCGAACATTTGGATAGCATGATCGGCCCGAGTTAGCATGGATTTACGAAGGGGAAATCGTGCTTGACTAATCTTCTGGAATTTTTTGAGGATGTAACTAGGAAAATGGACAAGGGAGAGCCAGTGGATGTGGTGTACCTGGACTTTCACAAAGCATTTGATAAGTTCCCACATAGGAGATTAGTGGGCAAAATTAGGGCACATGATATTGGGGGTAGAGTGCTGACATGGATAGAGAAGTGGTTGGCAGACAGGAAACAAGAGTAGAGATTAACGCGTCCCTTTCAGAATGGCAGGCAGTGACTAGTGGGGTACCGCAAGGCTCGGTGCTGGGACCGCAGCTATTTACAATATACATCAATGATTTGGATAAAGGGATTCAAAGTAACATTAGCAAATTTGCAGATGACACAAAGCTGGGTGGCAGTGTGAACTGTGAGGAGGATGATATGAGAATGCAGGGTGACTTGGACAGGTTGAGAGAGTGAGCAGATGCATGGCAGATGAAGTTAAATGCGGATAAATGTGAGGTTATCCACTTTGATAGCAAAAACAGGAAGGCAGATTACTATCTAAATGGCATCAAGTTGGGAAAATAATTACAACGGGATCTGGGGGTCCTTGTTCATCAGTCTATGAAAGTAAGCATGCAGGAACAGCAGACAGTGGAGAAAGCAAATGGCATGTTGGCCTTTATAACAAGAGGAATCGAACATAGGAGCAAAGAGGTCCTTCTGCAGTTGCACAGGGCCCTAGTGAGACCACACCTGGAGTATTGTGTGCAGTTTTGGTCCCCTAATTTGAGGAAGGACATTCTTGCTATTGAGGGAGTGCAGCGTAGGTTTACATGGTTAATTCCTGGGATGGCGGGACTGTCTATGCTGTAATGGCCTACTCCTGCACCTATTGTCTATTGTCTATTGTCTATTGTCTATTGTCTATTGAATGGGATCAGTTTGTTATTTGTTGTTTGGATACATTGGCTATTTAAAAATGTTAGCCTTGGGAGGGGCCTGACCTGGAATAGCCTGGGGCCTCTCTTCATCTAAATCCGGCACTGTTTGTGTGTATGTTAATATGTTAGAGGGAGATGTACACCAATAAGTCCTCCTGCCTGTGTGGTTGTGTATGTTTGTGTGTGTGCACATGAGATTGCGTTTGGTCAGCATTGGGTTCTTAAGTTTGTTAAGTATGCAGTTAGTATGGGATTTTACATGTGTAGTCCAAAAGGATTGTGTATATGTATGCTATTGTGAGTGTGTGATGTCGTGCTTTTGTGTGTACTTTTTGTGAATTTATGTCAGTTGCTATGCGTAGTTGCTATGAGATGTATATTTGTGTAGGCTGAGTATGTGTTTATATGAGATTGTGTGTGTGTGTGAGTTGAAGTCAGTGTGACCATGTTTGGTCTCAAATCATTAATACAGTGGGATCTTTGTGTCTGTGTGGATAATTATGTGAGGATTTGCGTGTATTTGTATATGTATATGTTTGACTTTATATATGTGAGATTGTTATGTTGGTCTGTGAAAATGTGTGTGTTGTCTGGTGAGTGTGTGAGAGAGTGTGTCTGAGTGAGCATGTGTGTGAGAGAGTGTGTGTCTGTGTGAGCATGTGTGTGAGAGAGTGTGTGTCTGTGTGAGTGTACGTGTGTGTGTAGTGTGAGTGTGTGTCTGAGTGTACATGTGTGTATGTGTGTGAGCGAGTGTGTGGCTGAGTGTACATGTGTGTGTGTGTGTAGTGTGTGTGTGTATGCAGTCAATGTGAGCTCTGTATCAAATGTACTAATCTGTGTGCGCCCACATGTGTGAGATGTGCAGTTAGTGTGCTCATGGATATGCATGGCATGTAAGATCATGTGTATTTGCGAGAAAGTATGTGCGTATGTATGTGTTACCATGTGATCCGTTTGAGGTTTTGTACATGTATTCCGTATGTGTGTGCATGGGCAGTCAACATTAAGTGCACAGTAACATTGTGAGTTTCCATCTGTCTATTTGTACAGAGTTATGTCATTTTGGATGTCTGTGTGATCAGTGTGATCATGTGTGTGTGTGTGGTCAATGTTTGCTTCTGCACCACTTGTATGTATGCTGATATATGTGCACATGTGAAGTTGCAGTCAGTTTCACGTTGTGCAAGTTTGAATGTATGTTTCTGTGCATGTTGGCAATGAGAAGGTTTGTGCGCGAATGGTCCATGTAATATTTGTAATGTTTTAGTGTGTGCGTGCGTGTGTGTGTGGCATGACTGAGATTGTGTGAGGTTTTGAGCGTGCAGTCAGTGAATTAATATGTGAGCTTGTAGTCAGGCTGAGATTGTATGATCATGTTGTCAGTCATTCATTGTGTGTATGTTTGTGTACAGTCAGTTTAACATTTCCTACTGTTCAACGTGAGAGAGTTTGCATTTATCGATGTACCTGACTTGTGCGGCATCCAGTCCTGTGTGTACATGTGTGCTGTTCTGTGTGATAGTGGACGTCTATCACTGATCAGGCAGAGCTGCTCTGTCTGGGTGTGTCTACTAAAGTGTGTTGTCAGATCGCATGGCCAATAAGTTTGTCATCTGATGGTTTAGTCATGTTGAAATAGGGGGGGTGTGATTATGCAGTCGCAACATTTATATATGCTAGCTAAAGAGAGGTGTGTGTGTGTGTGTGTGTGTGTGTGTGTGTGTGTGTGTGTGTGTGTGTGTGAGAAAGAGTTTAATATGAACAAATAGGCAGTGTAAAATGCAATATGAATGTGGGATTGAATTTGCAGTAAATGTGTTGCTGTACTGGAGGTCTATTTGTGTGAATATATGTGAAATTAATTTTTTCAAAAGTTTAAAAGGGTTCAAGTTACGTTTATTGTCACGTGCACCAATTGGGACAGTGAGATTTGAATTGCCATACAGCCATATGAATAACAAGAACACAATACACGATATAATTTAACATGAACATCCCCCACAGCAGAATCAACGTTTCCCACTGCGAGGGAAAGCAACCAGGTTCAGTCATCTTCCTCACTGTTCACCCATGGTCGGGGCCTGTGAGGCCTCCGCAATCTCCGCTACGGACGGCCCGATGTTTCAGGCCCTCTCGCTGGGATTATCGGAACTCCGGCGTTGGAACGGCGAACCCTCTCAGCTGCTTGGAGTTTCCAAATCGGCCACTTCCTACTGGAGACTGTAGCTCCCGGTCCACAGGCCGAGCTGGGCAGAGATTCAACGCTGGTGACCCTCGGCAAGAGGTCCCCAGGACTCCGCGATGTTAAAGTCAGCGCTGCCTGCGGCTGGAAGCTCCGCAAACCACAGCTCCACGGTGTTAAACAGCAGTCCCAACACTCCAGTCCGAACACAACGTTGATATATGTCCACATGTGAAGTTGCAGTCAGTTTCACATTGTGCAAGTTTGAATGTATGTTTCTGTGCATGTTGGCAATGAGAAGGTTTGTGCGAGAATGGTCCATGTAATATTTGTAATGTTTAGTTTGACTGTGTGTATGTGCGTATGTACAGTCAATGTGGGATTGAGAATGTGCTGACAAAGAGATTGTGTGTCCATGTGTCTGAGTACGGTTGTCAGTGTGATGTGATGTTTATATACACACACACTTACAAAACATATGAATCAACACGTATATATATACTTGTGTATGTGTCTATTATACACACACACACGTGTGACTGTGTATATATACATATATGTACATACACACATATTCCTGTGCGGTATGTGTTGGTACATGTGTAATCAGGATGGGATTGGTCATATTTCAGTCTTCTGTTTTTGTGTGTGTGTGTGGCATGACTGAGATTGTGTGAGGTTTTGAGCGTGCAGTCAGTGAATTAATATGTGAGCTTGTAGTCGGGCTGAGATTGTATGGGCATGTCGCCAGTCATTCATTGTGTGTATGTTTGTGTACAGTCAGTTTAACATTTCCTACTGTTCAACGTGAGAGAGTTTGCATTTATCGATGTACCTGACTTGTGCAGCATCCAGTCCTGTGTGTACATGTGTGCTGTTCTGTGTGATAGTGGACGTCTATCACTGATCAGGCAGAGCTGCTCTGTCTGGGTGTGTCTACGAAAGTGTGTTGTCAGATCGCATGGCCAATAAGTTTGTCATCTGATGTTGTAGTCATGTTGAAATAGTGGGGTGTGTTTATGCAGTCGTTACATTTATATATGCTTGCAAAAGAGAGGTGAGTTTATGTGCGTGTGTGAGAGAGAGAGAGAGAGAGAGAATGAGAAAGGGTTTAATATGAGCAGATAGGCAGTGTAAAATGCAGTAAGATTGTGGGATTCAATTTGCAGTGAATGTGTTTCTGTACTGGTCTATTTGTGCGAATATATGTGAAATTAATTTTTTCAAGAGCTCACGTTTATTGCCACGTGCACCAATTGGGACGGTGAGATTTGAATTACCATACAGTCATACGAATAACAAGAACTCAATACACGATATAATTTAACATGAACATCCCCCACACAGCGGAATCAGCGTTTCCCACTGTGAGAGAAGGCAGTAAAGTGCAGTCCTCTTCCCTCTTTGTTCACCCGTGGTCGGGGCCTTCAGGCCTTCTCGCCAGGATGATCGGAGCTCCGGCGCCAGAATGGAAGAACACTCTCAGCGGCTTAAAGTTTCCGAATCGGCCACTTCCTCCCGAAGTCGACAGGCCGAGTTGGCGGAGATTCAACGCTGGCGACCCTCGGCAAGAGGTCCCCAGGACTCCGCATTGTTAAAGTCAGCACTGACCGCAGCTGGAAGCTCAGCAGACCACAGCTCCACGGTGTTAAACAGCAGTCCCAACACTCCGGAGCTCCAACACGGCGATCCCCGGTAAGGCACCACCCCGCACCATGATGGAATCCAGCGCTGCGCCGCTGCTGAAGCTCTGGCCGGTCTCCGGCAAGAAGGGCTGCGCCAATCCAGATGATAGGCCACGAGGAGGGGGCGAAGATGTGGCTCACAGAATGAGAGTAGACGCATCTTCGACCAGGTAGTGACTGAGAAAACGGTTTCCCCCTTCCCCCCACCCCCACATAAAAAAGACTAAAAGTCAAGTCAAGTTTATTTGTCACATACACATACGAGATGTGCAGTGAAATGAAAGTGGCAATGCTCGCGGACTTTTGTGCAAAAGACAAATAACAAAACAACCAAACAAATTATAAACACAATCATAACACACATATTCTTTTACATAATAAATAATGGAAGGAAAAAAACGTTCTGTACAGTTAGTCCCTGGTGAGATAGGCGTATACAGTCCGAATTGCCTCTGGGAAGAAACTCCTTCTCAACCTCTCCGTTCTCACCGCATGGCAACGGAGGCGTTTGCCTGACCGTAGCAGCTGGAACAGTCCGTTGCAGGGGTGGAAGGGGTCTCCCATGATTTTATTTGCTCTGGAGTTGCACCTCCTGTTGTATAGTTCCTGCAGGGGGGTGAGTGAAGTTCCCATAGTGCGTTCGGCCGAACGCACTACTCTCTGCAGAGCCATCTTGTCCTTCAGAAAAAAAGACCTCCAGAAACAAACTTTTAGACAGACTAAAAATAACAAAAAGGATGAAAGGACGGAGCGCTGCTGGCGAGGCTGCCACACGCAGAGCCACACGATATTTGTAATCAGGGTAAAATGGCGTGTGTTTGTTTGTTTGTTTGTTTGTACGTGTGTGCCAATGATTGTCAGTTATAAATTGGATGTTAAGATTTTAGTTGGTCTGAGATAATGTGGTTCTGTTTTGTGCATTCTTGTGACATATGTTGTATGTTTAGTTTAGTTTAGAGATACAGTGCGGAAAGTGGCCCTTTGGCCCACCGAGTCCACGCCGACCAGCGATCCCCATACATTAACTCAGGACAATTTACAATTTTTACCGAAGCCAATTGACCCATGAAACCTGTATGTCTTTGGAGTGCGGGAGGAAACCGGAGCACCCGGAGAAAACCCTTGCAATCACAGAGAACGTACAGACAGCTCCCGTAATCAGTATCGTAATCAGTTTCGAACTCGGGTCTCTGGCACTGTACGGCAGCAGCTCCACCACACCGCCACTGTGCCATACGTGCGACTGTGTGCCGGACTGTGGGATTGTGTGTGCGTATGTGGAATCAGTTTGTGTGTGTGTGTGTGTGGGTGTATCTATATTCATTCTGACACCATGTATATGTATGCATATGTCGTTAGTGTGGAAGTATTTTTTTCTTTATGTAGTGAATGAACAGTTGTATCTGCTTGTGATAGTGATTCGGTGTATATATCTGTGCATGTAGCGTCAGTGTGATGTTGACTATTTAGCAAGAGAACATTTGTGTGTGCATGTACCGCAGCTTCTGTTGATGTGTCTGTGGGCAGGGTGACATGTGTGTGTCCACTAGAGTGTACTTGTATTATAAGTGTAGGTTACGTGAGGTTGCACAGTGAAATGATACCTTGGTGCACTCTGGAGTTTGGTGGTGCTGGGCGAGCAGATTTTCCAGACTATTGGATGTTATTCCTGAGCCTCACACATGCTTCCAACACACTGTTGTAATAAATGTATCAATAAATAGGATACGTTTAAAGAGAGTGTGCGAAACAGTGTTGTAGTCAGTTTAAAGAGAGGCTGGGAAATGGGGCCACAGAGGGAGGGAGCTGGTTGGGAGGATGTGAACAGGGTCTGGTGAGTGGGAAGGGAGCAGGTGAACTGTGGCTCCTGTGTGAGCCAGCAAGGTGCAGTGGAGTCAGTGTGGGAACAAGGATTTGGAAGGAAGAGCGATAAGTGTTCCCCTGGGAGCCTGATGTTGAACCATCACCATCTCCGAATGGTTGGACAGTGGATTATCAGAGTTTAGCTGTTGGTAATCTGAGATTGCATGCATGTGTTGTATAGTAATATAGAGTGTGTGTTGTGTGTGTGAGTAAGTATCTGGTAAATGTAAGATTATGTGTGTTTAGACAGCGTGTGAATGTGTATATGCGTGCTCGCACTTTGTCGAGATGAGATTGTGTATGTTTCTATCTGTGTATGTTTATGTGTGTGTTAACCTATGCTCATCTTGAGTTTGTTGGTGTACAGATAATGTAAAATACAATATGGATGTGTGTTTAAATGTGAGTTATTTATGTTTGCTATTGTGTGAACTTTGAAACCAAGAGCCATTCACCACACCATGCTGTGATCTACATGTTCTTTCTGATTTCCCTACATCTAATGATTACTCATTCCTTCACTAATTCTGGTTGTGTATTCCGTGCTTGCCTATTTGCATCTGTTGGGTAATGACCTCAGACATCAAGAATTCAGAATCAACTCCACTCCAAGACAAAGGCATCGATGGGGAGAGGTACGTTGGCGGCATTTGATCTTTCAAGCAAACTTGCTTTGGTTCTATTGATATCTTGAAATGAAACTTTGAGATATTTCTCTGTCCATAGATATGGAGTGTTCATATGCATGTACAGATGTGAGATGATGTGTAAGGTCTGTATATCTGTGTTCTCGACTGCTGAGTGTAAGTCTGAATGCACATATTTGTAAATAAACACAAAATGCTGGAGTAACCCGGGCAGCATCTCTGGAGAAAAAGGATGGATGACATTTCAGGTCAGAACCTTTCTTCAGACTGAAAGTAGAGGGGAGGGAACTGGAGGTAGCAACATATCTGTAGCTACAGTAAGTATAGTTATGTATTAAGATATGTGTATATGTGCTGTGAGATTTTGTGAATGTGTGCAGTCACTAATCTATATACTGATAAAACTCTCATCTTGTCCTCTTCCGATTTGCGCCAAAACGGTACCCGATAGCACTACGCTTTTCCTCCACCTTACTCACCATTCTCATGAGCTGCAAGTGCACCAAGTTTTGTTCTGATCAGTGGAATAGCACGAAAGTTATGAAGGTTTAAAAATCGTAAAAAAACGCCCCTTCGGCACCCACTGTCAATCACCAGCGGCGAGGAGCATAAAGCTGGAGGAACGGAGTGAGCAGCGTATGACCAGCTTCTGCGGTGACCAGCACGATAAGCCGGGAGCTGCTGAGTTAAATCGGAAGCCTCCGAGTGAAGCCGGAGTGGGACCAGGATCTGCCGCGTGAGGCTGAAAGCTGAAGGTGTGGGCTGAGCAGAGCAACCCTTCCCCCCCCCCCCCCCCACCTCCCTCACTCCCCTCCCTCCCGATACCCCCCTCCCCGTCCCCCCCCCCCCCCCCACACACCCCCCCCCCCCCTCCCCACACGGGACGACTACAGGGCGTGGGCCAGTGGGGAACGTTCTGCAGCGGGGAAGGAGGACAGCTTCAGGAGGGGGCTGTCGGGGACCGGGGGTGGGGGAGGGTCCAACAGCGGTAGGCCACGGCAGCGCTGCCCCCACCAGCCCCCGACAGCCCCCGCCTGAAGAGGTTGGACAGGCTAGATGCAGGAAGATTGTTGCTGATGTTGGGGAAGTCCAGAACTAGGGGTCACAGTTTAAGGATAAGAGGGGAAGTCTTTTAGGACCGAGATGAGAAAATCATTTTGTACACAGAGAGTGTGGTGAATCTGTGGAATTCTCTGCCACAGAAGGTAGTTGAGGCCAGTTCATTGGCTATATTTAAGAGGGAGTTAGATGTGGCCCTTGTGGCTAAAGGGATCAGGGGGTATGGAGAGAAGGCAGGTACAGGATACTGAGTTGGATGATCAGCCATGATCATATGATGGCGGCCGGTGCAGGCTCGAAGGGGCCGAATGGCCTACGCCTGCACGTATTTCCTATGTTTCTAAGAACGCAACAAGAGATGCAACAAATACCACCCCTCCCATCCCACTCCCCCTCTCCCTCCCCCCCCCCCCCCCCCCTCCCCCCCCCCCCCCCCCCCCCCCCCCACAGCCGCCTCCCCTCCCACACAAAGAGGAGGGGGAGGCTGGGGGATATGGTGAAATGAGCCGTGCCCTTGCAGTTAAGGGCTATGGGTGATTGGTGGAATGTTGCTTTGGGGGAAGGGGGTGCATTGGGGGAACAGGTGAGTGGTGGAATATTGCGTTTGGGAATGGGTTGCGTTGGGGGACCAGGCCTCCCATGTGACTGGGACCCAACGGGTCCCACTTAGTCTAGTATATCATATAGTTATGTACAGTCTGTGTGAGTTGTGTGAATTTGTAATTACTGTGGGATTATGTGTGTAAATGCACTTATGTAGAATTATATTTGCGTTTATAATTAGTGTAATTGTTTTTGTTCGGTTAGTGTCCGATTCTATACATGCATGCATAGTTAGAATGAGAATCTAGTATACAAGTTCCCAATTTATAGGAGTAGAATTAGGCCATTTGGCCCATCGGGTCTACTCTACCATTCAATCATGGCTGATCTCTGCCTCCTAACCGCATTTTCCTGCCTTCTCCCCGAAAACCCTTGACACCCGTTCCAATTAAGAATTTGTTTATCTATATTACTAAAAGTAAGATCTTGACCACATCCTGTTTTTCTGTTTCATGATTTTTGAAAAAACGCTGCCACTTACGGCTGTGATTTTTGGCCATCTTACTCGGAGTCCCCCTCTGCTGCGCAGGACAAGAGGATTGTTCCCATCGATGAAACATAAAAGAGTTATTAATGTTTTAAAATTGTTGACATTCTCTCTGCTGCCCCTGCAGGTGGGAGGGAGAGAGACTGTAAAACCCAGAAGTGTTGTGTCCCACTCAGTCTCTGCAAGATGGAGGAAGCGAGAGGGTTACGTCTCTCTGAGCTGTGAATAACACTGAACGCATGTCTACTCAACTGTGAGTGCCCTTAATGTGGTTTGAAAATGAAAATGTAGTTGCTTTGAAATGCTGCACTACAAATGGTTGTTGGTGGTGGTAACTGCTTTGAACTGCTGCACTGCAAATGGTTGTTGGTGGTGGTAACTTGACAACTTCCTGTTTGCACTGTATATTGATTTTAGATAAAACGCTACAACTTACGGCTGTGATTTTTGGCCATCTTACTCGGTCCTCCGCCGCTCAACAGGTGAAGAGGATTCTTCCCTTCAATTAAAAATATAAGTGTTATTAATGTTTAAAAAAATGTTGAGAATCTATCTCCTGTCAATCATGCCATGAAAGCCACGCCCCTTCCAGGAGGAGGGATTATAAAACCCAAAGTGTGGGTGTGGCTCAGTCTCTGCAAAATGGGAGAGGGAGAGGTGAGAGGTCACGACTCTGTCTGAGCTGTGAATCAACTGAACACACTGAATGTCTACTGAACTTGGAGTGTGGTATTTATGTGGTGTTTTGTGTGGTTTTATGGTGGTTTCACTCTGCTTGAAAAGTTATGAAACTGAATTTGAAAGTGGTGGCCTTGCACCCTGCATGAAATGGTATGAAACTGCATTTGAATTTGGTGGCCTTGCACCCTGCTTGAAGTGGTATGAAACTGCACTTGAATTTGGTGGCCTTGCACCCTGCTTGAAGTGGAATTTCAAGGAATAGCCGTGAGTCAACTGCTCCCTCACCAGCCATGAGTGAGCTGCCAGCACATCAGGCTTGAGTGACTGAGCTGTCACCCCAGGAATTCATTTGGCCCACAATGTCCATACTAGCCCTCTGGAAACCAGTCCCTTCAGCCCACAATACCAATAATAGCGCCCCAGAAAGCCCCCCCCCCCACTGGCCACCAACATTGGAACTGGTGGAGAGGTGGAATATTGCGTTGGGGTCCAGCCCTCCCGTGTGAACATGGGACCTAACGGGTCCCACTTAGTCTAGTCTCTGTCTTAAAAATATCCACGGCCTCCACAGACCTCTATGTCAATTAGTTCCACAGATTAACTACCCTCTGACTAAAGAAGTTCCTCCTCCTTTCTAATAGAGCACCCTTTAATTCTGAGGCTGTGACCTCTGGTCCTAGACTCTCGCACCAGTGGAAACATCCTTTCCACATCCACTTTATATATGTCTTTCATTATTCTGTAAGTTTCAATGAGGTCCCCCCTCAACCTTCTAAACTACAGCGAGTACAGGCCCAGTGCTGTCAAATGCTCATCATATGCTAACCTACTAATTCCTGGAATCATTCTAGTAAACCTCCTCCGGACCCTCTCCAGCGCCAGCACATCTTTCCTCCGATATGGGGCCTGAATTTGTGTATGTGTGGACAGTTTGCTGTTGTGCATGTGTGTGCCCGTGCGAGTGTGCATGCAGTCGGTGTGATAGTATTAATTGAGTATCTACTGTAGTCAGTGTGAGATATCTTTGTTTATTTAGTTATGTAAAAGTGTGTTTTTTTGTGTTTTTATGTGGGAGAAGAGGGCACGGTGCGGGGGATACCGTACTTCAGCCGCTTCCTGGTGAGGACGCGACTATTATTCGAGTCGCGTCCTCGCCCACCCCCTCCCCCCACAGCGGCCTACCTGCCTGGATTGGCGCGGCCTTTCCTGCCGGGATCGACTGGAGCTCCAGCAGCGGTGGGACAGCGCTGGAACATCGCGGGGCTGGCGATGCCTTACCGGGGGTCGCCGTCTGGAGCCCGGAGTGCTGGACCTGCTGCACCAACATCACGGAGCTGCGGTTTGCGGAGCTCCCAACGCGGGTGGCGCTGATGGACAGCGCGGGGTCCTGCGACTCTGCCCGGCTCGACCTGCGGACTCAGGAGCTGCAGACTCCGGCAGCGGGAGGCGGCTGATCAGAAGGTCCGGGCCGCTGAGGAGGAGGATGTTCACCGTCGGGGTTCGGCGTCGGCGTTCCACCAGCCCGGCGTGAGGGCCTGAACATCGGGCCGCCCGGGGCAGCGACTGCGGGTGCTCGGAAGGCCCCGACCACGGATGAACACGGAGGGGAGGCTGGCTGGACTATGGTGCCTTCCTCACCTTGGTGCCATTTATGTTATGTTGTGTCGTGGACTTTCTGTGTTTGTGCTTTTTTTATAATTCAATTTCAATTTTATTTTGAATATGTTTTATTATTTATTATTATTTTTATTATTATTTTTTTTTATGATACTGCCTGTAAAGGGAAATTCATTTCGTTGTCTCAAATTGAGACAATGACAATAAATTTGAATACAATACAATACAGTACAATATCTGTAGATATCCAGGTTAGATTATTTAGTGTGACAGTGTTTGTAGTGCATGTCAGATTCTATACTATACAGATTCATTTCTTCTATCTATACTATTACTAAAACCCTCATCTTGACCACTTCCGGTCTGCTTTGTTTTTAAATTTGCACAATCTCGGTACCCTATATCGCTAGGATTGTTTCACCACCTTACTCACCGTTCTCCTCTCTCCAAGCGCACCAAGTTTTGTTCCGAACGGTGGAAGATTAAAAAAAGTTATGAAGGTTTAAAAAATCATGAGATCAGCAGATTGGTCTTCTCGCCTGTCAGTCACCATGAAGGTAACGCTCCTTCTGGCACCCGCTGGAGAATAAATCCCCGGAGGCGGGGCTGAGTCCATGAGCACATCCAGAAGCCGCCCGTGCAGAAGCCGCCGAGAATAAGGCTGAAGCAGCGGAGTGTGGGGGGCTGTGTTCACAACCCCCTCTCCCAAACCCCCCCCCTCCCCCACAATCTCCTCCCAGACACTCCCCCTCCCCCACACACCTGCCCCACAGCCCCTCTCCCCCCACACCCCTCCCCTACAACCCCCTCCCCCACACACACCATCCCGCACCCCACCTCCCCTACACCCCCCTCCCCACACCCCTCCCTACACCCACACCCCTCCCCCTCCCACGTACACCCTCTTCTACCCCCACAAACCCCCACACCCCCCTCTCACACAACCCTTGCCCGTGGTGCCCAAGTACATATCCTCACTTGCTCTAAGGAGACGAGGAGAGATACCGCGAGATCCTCGCGGGGGGTCTTACAGGGACCTCGGCTTTACAATCACCCCAAGGCGTTTGAGACGAATCGCGCCAGTCAGTTTATCAGACCTCGACTTCGCTGCCAGACCAGATTAGGGAGGAGGCACAGAAGCTGCTCGGCAGGGTCAAGATGGAGTGCGAGAAAGTGGGCCTCCACCTCGATGCCAAGAAGACGGAGTACATGGTGTACAACGTTGGGTGGAAATCCCGGGAGTACGGTGGGATGGGGGACGTCCCTCCTATGTTTTGAGAGGTGAGGGACAATCCCCCCCCCCCCATGTTTTTTAATCTGGATTTCGAAATTCGATGAAAAAAAATCTATTAAAATCTCCGCTTTCCGCAAGACAGTGGGGGGTCATTATTGAGCACGTTAAATGTCTCTATTAACATCGTATTAACACGATGTGTCACCAATTGTGTTTTGACCTTCAAGTATTACTAAAGGTTTTCACGGAGAATTTCTTAAAGTTGTCTGATGCGGGTAGAATTACCATTTGAACTAATTGGATGTGTTGGGAAAGATTTAAACGGGTATCGGATTTAAACGGGTCAGGTCATTAAGGGCTCCGGTCGAACGGGTTTCCTTGCTGGCTTGCAGGTAAGTCCCTCATTCAGGTCACTCACGTTATTTAGTATTTTTGTCCCATCTCTCCCTCTCTCTCTTCCCTCCAACGTTGGTTCTTTTGTTTGCCTTTATTTGCTTCAGTTTTATTTGTTTAAGCGTTATTTATCGTATTGTAACTTATGAAAGATTCAAGCGGGTATCAGACGCTTTCTAAGGGCTCGGGGCCTTTCATCGCCCGGCGCAGCTTAAAATTAAACTGCTGCATCGATGCGATCGATGCTCCCATATCCCCGCCGGCCGATTTTAAGCCTCGCCGGGCGAAGAAAGGCCCCGCGAACAGGCCAATTCAAGCCCCATGATTCGGGGCGGACGAAGCTGCTGTTGCTGGACTTCGGAGTTGGTCACCAACCAGGTCAGCTCCTGATGTTACCGTCTACAGGGCCCACAGCTGAAGCCTCTGAGGAATTGTGTTTTGATGGCGATTTCCGCCCTGGCTCAGAAAAGTGCAAAGTGTCAGTCTTCGTACTCTTTCAGTTTATTGGCGTTTCGGCCTCGTTTCCATTCGGTTCTTTGCCTTCGACTTCTTTGCTTCGGCATCTCGTCCGTCGGCGCCACGTCCGCACACGCGGCCAATCAAGACGTTGATGGAAGACGCATGTGTAGAGACAAAAGAGGAGCTTGCCAGCTGCATGGAGGACAGAGACGTGTGGTGCGTCCATCACCTTGCCCGGCCGAAACCAGCACCACTGCGTCGCTAATGTTTTCATCAATGATGAATGAATGTTATGACTGAGATTCTGCATGTGATTCGCCGGGAGAATGCTGGTGCGTGGAAGCTTGAAAACAGCTTGAATCATTGAGTGTGAACTACCTGTGTATAGTTTTTTTGCTGGTGTGAAATTGTGTGT
>NC_073398.1:3169496-3171996 GCF_028641065.1 Leucoraja erinaceus
GTGTATAAGAATGTTACTGCGAGCGTACATTTGTGCACATGCAGGTGGATGAGCTTGAGGCTCAGTTAGAAATTGGCAAGTAGATGTTGTGGGAATTACAGAGACATGGCTGCAAGAGGGCCAGTGCTGGCAACTGAATATTCAAGGGTATACCTCCTATCAAAAAGACAGACAGGTGGGCAGAGGGGGTGGGGTTGCCCTGTTGGTGAGGAATGAAATTCAGTCCCTTGCAAGGGGCGACATTGAAACAGGAGATGTGGAATCAGTATGGATAGAACTGAGGAATTGTAATGGTAAGAAGACCCTAATGGGAGTAATCTACAGGCTCCCGAATAGTAGCCTGGACATAGGGTGCAAGTTGAATCATAATATGATAAGTTTTTAATCTACAATTTGAGAGGGAGAAGGTAAAATCGGAGGTGTCGGTATTACAGTTGAACAAAGGGGACTATGGGGCCATGAGGGAGGAGCTGGCCATGAGTTGACTGGAAAGATACACTAGCAGGGATGACATTGGAACAACAATGGCAGGTATTTCTAGGAATAATACAGAAGGTGCAGGATCAGTTCATTCCTAGGAGGAAGAAAGATTCCAAGGGGAGTAAGGGGCGACGGTGGCTGACAAGGGATGTCACGGACAGTATAAAAATAAACGAGAAGTACAATGAAGCAAAGATGAGCGGGAAGCAAGAGGATTGGGTAACTTTTAAAGAGCAACAGAAGATAACTATAAAGGCAATACGGGAAGAAAAGATGAGGTACGAAGGTAAGCTAGCCAAAAATATGAAGGAGGTTAGTAAAAGCTTCTCTAGGTATGTGAACAGGAAACAATCAGTTAAGACCAAAGTTGGACCCTTGAAGACTGAAAATGGTGAATTTATTATGGGGAGCAAGGAAATGGCAGATGAGTTGAACAGATACTTTGGATCCGTCTTCACTAAGGAGGACACAAACAATCTTTCTGATGTACCAGTGGCCAGAGGATCTAGGGTGACGGAGGAACTGAAGGAAATCCACATTAGGCAGGAAATGGTGTTGGGTAGACTGATGGGACTGAAGGCTGATAAATCCCCAGGGACTGATGGTCTGCACCCCAGGGTGCACAAGGAAGTGGCTCTAGAAATCGTGGACGCATTGGTGATCATTTTCCAATGTTCTATAGATTCAGGATCAGTTCCTGTGGATTGGAGGGTAGCTAATGTTATCCCAAAGGCGGGAGAGAGAAAACAGGGAATTATAGACCAGTTGACCTGACATCGGTGGTGGGGAAGATGCTGGAGTCAATTATAAAAGATGAAATAGCGGCACATTTGGATAACAGTAACAGGATCGGTCCGAGTCAGCATGGATTTACGAAGGGGAAATCATGCTTGACTAATCTTCGGGACTTTTTTGAGGTTGTAACAGGAATATGGACAAGGGGAGAGCCAGTGGATGTAGTGTACCTGGACTTTCAGAAAGCATTTGATAAGGTCCCGCATAGGAGACTAGTGGGCAAAATTAGGGCACATGGTATTGGGGGTAGAGTGCTGACATGGATAGAGAAGTGGTTGGCAGACAGGAAACAAAGAGTAGGGATTAGAGTAGAGGAGTTGAGTATAGGAGCAAAGAGTTGTACCCTAGTGAGGCCACACCTGGAGTATTGTGTGCAGTTTGTTCTCCAAATTTGAGGAAGGACATTCTTGCTATTAAGGGAGTGCAGCGTAGGTTCACGAGGTTAATTCCCGGGATGCTGGGATTGTCATATATTGACAGAATGGAGCGGCTGGGATTGTATACTCTGGAATATAGAAGGATGAGAGGAGATCTTAATGTAAGATTATTAAGGGATTGGCAGTGGAGGCCAATTCTCTTGATACTTCAAGAGAGAGTTAGATAGAGGTCTTAAAGATAGCGGAGTCAAGGGATATGGGGAGAAGGCAGGAACGGGGTACTGATGTGGATGATCAGCCATGATCATAGTGAATGGTGGTGCTGGCTCGAAGGGCCAAATGGCCTATTGTCTATTGTCTGTTGTTTGTTAAAGGGTGAGTATGAGATTTACTGTGTGTGTAAGTTTATATCTGTGTATTTAAGTCAGTCTATGTGCATGTCATTGTCTTTGTGACAATTTGTGTGGGTTTTGTGTGCACATGTAAGCAGGCGTGAGATGTTTTACTATGATTCTGTGTTTGTGAATAAAGACTAGTTTATGTAACAATGTGTGAATGAATGAATGAGTGTTGAAAGGTTCAATGGTTCAATAGTGTTTTATTTGTCACGCGTGCAACTGCAGAGTGAAATTCATTTTGCTCATCTACACACGCGGGCGCTGCCATTTCCAAAGTCCGGTCTGCCTGCGTACTTGGTCTGCTGAAGCAGTTCCTGATCCAGGTAAGCCCCAGGCTCCTGCATGGTCTTCCACCTCGCCCAGCTATCTTCGTGTCCCGGGAGCGCCGCCTGCAGCCGACCTTGAAGGTGCTGGAGGCATTACCCTCCAGTTCACCGTGCTGCCGGCCAA